>NW_010552094.1:0-54194 GCF_000687285.1 Phaethon lepturus
GCCGCGCGGCGAACCGCCGGGCTCCCGGGCCGCAAGGGCTCGGCCGTTTGCGGGGAGACACGTGTCGCCGCGCCGTCTGGCAACCGCCGAGGGGAAATACTACCCTTACGTCGCCTTTTTCCTTCCCCTCTTTGCTGATTCTGTGGCACTGCCACCTCATGCACATGGGGGTCGGGTGGCAGGGGAAGGAGTTGGAGCGTGTGTAAGCGGAGCCATGCGAAGTGAAAATGCGCGTTTGAAGTAATACGGGCATGAGCGGGGGGGGAACCACCCAAAGGCTAGGCGTTGTGAATTACCCTTTCTCTGGTTAAGGAGAAAAGTAACTTCACAGCGCTGGTTCTGCATATGTTCATGGTGCTGGATTAGCAATGCTGTTATTTTCTTAATTGTCCTTCCTGCCTTAAGTTCTAAGGAGAGCGGGGAGACGGGATTGAGCGTTTGAGTGTTAATGATATCTGAGTTTTCAGGTCTTGTGACTTTGGGATAGCAGATAAACTAACAGCAGTGTCATGTGATGGATCACTGCCTACGTGAGCAAAATGAATTTACTTTTCTTTCAGAGGTGTACACCTCCTTCTGCTCTCATTTGCCTCCGAAGTCTGGGTCTAACACTTGAGGTCACACCCACACCAGAACCACGCTTCAAGGTTTTTTGGTTGTTGCCAGCTTTGTTTCCACTTTTATTTTAGTAAATGGGAACTTCTCTTCAGGCTCCCCTTGATGTTATTAACTTTTTACAGTTACTTGAAGCTGATGGAAAAACCTATGTTTGGATTTCAAAGGTGATGATTGCATGCTTTTCCTGGACAGGTTGAGAGGAAAAGTAGTGTGGTTATGTTTATTTTTTGGTTAAGATTAGTTACTACTCAATGAGTTTGGAGTGGCTGTTCTGGAAGTTCCTTAGGGTAGTGTGGGAGGCTTTTTATGTGTCTTGGTTTTTCTAAAGTGTTGTGGAGAACCCGCTGAATATGAAATCTAAAGGAAACACCAAATTCTTCAGTATTTGGAAAATAAACTTGATACATGATTAATCTTCCTCTATAGAAAGATTATGAAGGATACGTTCTGAAGATTGCTGGGTTGTCTGTCAGTGGCAAGCCACCTTCGCAGGCCCTATGTTACAGGAAGAAGTATTGTTTGCTTTTGCTACTCAGTGTCTTCACAGAGCTTGGCATTAGAGCGTACCTGTATCTCTGCCTGAAACCTGTACACTTTCTCCCCTTCCACAGGTGGAGGGACTTCATTAGTTTAGATATAAGAGTTGTCCATGCTTTTAGAGAAGGCTGGGTGTTCGGTTTGGGCTTGAATAGCTCAGTGAACTGTATGGCTTGTTTGGTGTCTGTGGTCACGTGCATAAACCTTGCTCCGGTGCCCGGGATGCATAGCAGTGACAGCCTGACTTGTGCATTTTCCTCTCGGAGTGCCTTAACTTTGAACATTTACTTTTAAAAAAACTTTGGTACTCTTTTTTATTTTCCTTACAGTTGACTTGTGCTGCTGGTCTTTAAAAATAGGTGGTACTTTCTAAAGTGCAGATATGTTCCCAAACACAGTATGAAGACAAACATGTGTGTGTACAACTGTGGAACTGGAAAAAAAAAATCTGGCCTATGTCATCTTTTGTTTTAGTTCTTTCTGCACCTCCTTCCCTCTCCTTAGACTGAATGAGCTTGAGCATTGAGGATGACTAGGAAGGGTTTGTTTGACAAATCTTTCAACTGGTCTAGAGTTATTCAATATGACAGACCAGCTCTGGGGTATTTAGTGTTCTGAGTACCTGATCTGGATAATAGCTTATCTCAGGAGGCGTTTAAAATATATCCACTAAGCTGTATGTACTGATAAGATATGCTGTCTCTTAAAGTCTATTCGGTGATGGACATGTATCCATAAATGTTTGTCTAAACCAAAATAAAACCTTTGTTTTACTATATACATGTGGCACTATACGCTTTGCAGGTGTGAAGACAAAATCTTCAAGTCTGCAAATCCTTCATGTGTACCTTCAGCACAATGCATCTAGAACTGCAACTGTTTCATAGAACAGACCTGCTGCAGTTTTAGTTGGTGTGAATATTGAGGATTATAGAGGATTTCCTGAGACACCTTTCATGTGAGGCGATAAAACTGTCTCTTGTAAGCAGCATCATACTTTATATCTGTAGCCTTATCCCCGTGTACAGAGTGACACTCCAGAATAAAACACATTGCTGAAGACAAATAAAACCCCTCTCCTCTTCTTGCTAGAGAAGATGCTGTGAACAAAAGCTGCCAAACACACTGAAAGAATTCCAAGGGTAAAATTATGCAAAATGCTGATTTACTTGCATTGTGGAGTCCTTGAGCCTAACAGGGGTACCTCAACGCTTAAATTGGTGCCAAGTGCTGCAGCCAGGAAAAAAACCAAACCATCACAAAAACTGTATGCCAAAATATGCCTATAGTGCAAAGGAAATGATCCATTGACTATCCTCTAAGAATAGCTATGGCTTTCCAGTGTTTAAAAATAACCAGGGGGGAAAGTCATTTGACTGAAATAAACTTAAGTCAGTGAGTGGGCTTGGATTCCCTGTATTGTGCTGCTGGACATCATAAGGGAAAGCATGCGAAGAGTCTGTCTGAAGTAGATCTTTTCTTAAGGTTATTAGGAGAAGATGGAAGTTAGGCTTCTCACTTGCTGAAGTTGAAGTAAATCTGGAAAGAGTCTAACAATCCTGACAGTTATGGTTTATAAAAAAGCTTTCAAAATCTGAGGGGAGGAATGGAGGGGAACCAACATAAAAATGTTTTGCCTTTGTCTTTTCTTTTAAGTAAAGGTATTGTCTCTACAGAGGAAGAGGAATTCCACTGCTTCGCTGCGTACATCACCTGCTCTATTTGATATAAATAGATGCATTTGCATCAGTTCAAGACTTCTCGCAGATAGGTTAGGTAAGACCCAAGAGGAGGAGGTCAATTCTGTTTTATCACTGTGTAGTAGATTGAATATATTGAGTATTGTTGTTCTCTCTCTCAGAAATAGGTGTGAGAAAGATAGGGGAGGAAGGGGCAAGTCAGTTAGAAATAACTCGGGTATTACCCAGTGTTTTCTGATCTCACACTACATCCAGCAATGACTATTTGCATGCATCTTCTATGAAGTATATTTGTGCAGTTGACTTCAAAATACATTTAATGCTAAAATATATGCAGTGGTTTCTCTTGATAAAGTCCTCATCTCTAATTACAGGCTTGAGATGTTTACTGCTCCTGCATGACCAGTGTGCTGTCCTTGTCTATTTGTCGTGCTGAGAATGAGTTAAGGCTCTGATCCAGCTATAATAATCCCCTCTGTTCTCTTTCATTTTTTTATTTATCTTATTTATCCTTTCTGGGTTATTTCACTGCTTTCCTCATTGGCTCTCCACACAGCTGCATTTATTCCTTCTGCTAGAGCAGTGGTGGTGTGCTAAGAAGGACTGGGATGGGAATCAGGTGAACGGATTAAGGAGATGCTCAAGCTAGCCTTGCTGCTGGGGGGAGTGGGGACTGGGGAGTCAGTGTTTCCAAATCCTATTAGAGAATGGCCAGAAACACTGGTATGTTCTGCCCAGAAGAGCTTATCTGTTTGAAGAAATGATCTCATGATACTGGGGCTTCGTCAGCTTTACCTGGTAAAAGAGCTTCTCTCAGTGCCACGCGTCAGGATCTTCCATTTTTCTCCAGGAGTCAGTGTCAGAGCTTGATATCTGAATCTATCCAAGATAAAAATGTAAAATAAAGATGATTTAGGATTACCCTGCTTCACTTCACATTATGGCCCTACCAACAGCCTGTGTCAGCACATGTGAAGCCGCAGCCCTACTTGCTCACAGAGGTGGGATTGATTGACAGAAGATGTGTTCCTTAAACCAGCACTTTGGCCAAAGTCCCTCTGTCCTCCAACTATGAAAAAGCCAATTTTCAAGTGACCTATGCAGTTCTGCTGTTTTGCTTCTGTACTATACTAGTATTGTTTTCATGGTATGGAGACTTCAGTCATATTTTCTAGAATGAATTCTGCCCTATACTCTCATCTTCATCTGTTTGGGCTTATTTTTTGACCAGTGCATTGATTTATATTCTGTAGTTCCACCAGCTATATGTTTTGTTTTCTATTGTAAATACTGAGTAGAGAAATATCCTTTATTCTTGGTGTTTATTGTGACTGTGATGGAAATCAAGTCTTCTTCTCTCCCAGTCTTTCTCTTCAAGCATCTTTTTATTGGTCTTGCCACCACCCCAAACCAAAGGTTCTTCTATGTCTTTCGGAGAGAGAAATATGTAATTTCAAGTTTGTGCATAATAATGCTGGAATGAAGCATCAGTGTTTGACATGGAAATTTAAGAACATGTCAGTTGTACTTTTATGAGATTTTAATGAGATTTTCTTCTATATTAATTCCACTTTTTGAAGATTAAGGTCTTAAGGCACTTCTGGTTTTTTTTTTAATCAAGCTACCTGAAGTACTTTCTGGGTTTAAACCTGCTGTTTACAGGCTTCTGACCACAGTGTCAACTGTCATAATCAAAAAAATGGAATTTCATCGGAGATGGCAAGCTCTGCATCTGATACCGATTCTGTGGGAAAGATAGATACATTAAAGAAGTAGGTATAAAAAACAACATGCTACTTAAGCTTCAGAAGGATTTCAGTGCTTTGCTGAATAAGTTCAGTAATTTATTTGTCTCTTCATGTTGGGAGAATGGCATCCTCAGGTCTTGGCGCTTTTAACAAAAATAGCGTTCTTCTGACCTGTATGATCTTAGCAACTGCCAACAGCTTTCTAAGTACAGCAAGAAGTGTGAATGTTAATCTAAAATCTCAGTAATGGATGTTGTCTGGAGATGCATCTCTTAACATGGGTTTTAATTGATGTTAGATACTTATGCTGGCTCTCTGTACCTAAAATGAAATTAAAGCCTGTAACTTTACGGTAATGAGTTCTGTGATTATCTTTTCAGATGTAATTACAAGTAGTTCATTTGGCTTGTGTGTATACTGGGGGGTGCTTAATCTGTCAGCTGAGCATCTGGAGACTTGAGTTTCTTAGTGGTAAAGGCACTCACAAACACCAAAAGTTTTCTTGGTGTTACTTATTGTATTGGTAGACTTCTAAGCTGGCCTTATTTGGATGTTTCCTTGAAATGAAAACTAGTGTTGCAGCTCATAACAAGCTGTTCGTCTCTTTCTCTGTGCTAGACTTGCATCTGTGCAGAACTGTAACAGAGAATTTTGCCATCTACTGAAACAACTTATGAGCTAATGAGCGAGTGGGTTTATTTCTTTTAGTGCTCTTAAATTCTAGTAGTTTCTACAGATTACTGATGGAAACTGTGAATTCTGTGATCCATGCTGATTGCCTCTGTTGCTTTTTTGTTGTTTTCACCAACTTCTATTCGTCGTAAGTCAGAAGCAGAGTTGTCATCTGATATGTCTTTACCATTTGTGAAAACCTGTTTCACTCGGCTTCCTGCTGGCTTAATGACTAAAGCCACGTAACGAGTTTTTATAAGCACTAATCTAGCTTTTTGACATTTAAGCTTGTCCATATTCTTCTTTGCACTTCCTGTCCTCTTGTTCCTGCATGAAGTGACTTTTTGTTGTCGTTAAAATAAATTAAGATGTAGTTGATGATAGAGGAGAACTTCTGTCTGTCTGGACTTCTGTGCCTTGAAAAATGCACGTATCCTTTATCTGTGTCTTGGCATTATTATAGAAGTATTTGTTGTCATTAATTTGAAATTCAAACAACACGAGACCAGTGTTTTTTATACCTTTTATTATTTTATATATTTTTTGTACCTTACACATTTATATGCAAATATACTTTATATTTGTATTATAGTTTATTATCTTTTAACAAGCTATTTATTTAAAGAACCATGTGATTCAGCAAGGTCCTCTTTATCCTTTCATAACAAAATCTACCCGGATAAAACTCTTTGTAAATTGGACTCTAGCAAGAAGAACCTTTTTGAAAGATGATCACCTGTAAAAGCTCATTTTTCCTTTCTAATATGTTGTGGTAATCTAAGGAGGAAAAGAACCCTTCCAAAGGAGACAGCTGGCTTCAAAAATGTCAGTGTATTGAATAAAAATAGCATTTTGGACTATGCTAGCAAGGCAACTATTGAAACTGCTTAAAGCTTAAAGGCATTTTAAACTTAGAAAAGGATGTGATATTTTGATTTCTGAGTTTGCATTCTTTTCAGTGTCAAGTAACGTAAGCTTTCAGGAAGCGACTCACGTTCATAGTGAAAACTGCTACTTGCTGCCCCCAAATTCAAAAATTGGAAGGGAGGGATCATGAGTGCTCCTGGCTGCAGGTGAGCTAGGTCTTGGTGAAGGCAAGTCCTTCTTTCTGTAGCAGATTCTGGAGCCCTGTTTCGTGATCCAGGATAAGTTAGATACTTCCTCGGTTATTGGAAATACAGTGCTTTCACTGCTTCTTGCTCTCCTGTTGTACATATTTTTACGTCCTGACTTGTCGAGTGGGTGTTTACATTCAGAGATTTTGGCATCTGATCCCTTCACACAATTTGTCTATGTAGAGATGCTGTGAGAACATGAGACAGCTTTCACCTCTGGTAAGTTTGAGGGAAAAACAGAGAAGCTGAGAAATGGAGGTAAAACAATCTGACTTGTAGCGTAGTAGGCATAAGGGCACGTCACTTTTCGGAGCAACATGAATGACATCAGTAGTTGGAGGGGTGAGGTGTTAGGCTTGGCCCATAAGCAAGGGAAAGCCCAAAGACTGCTGGTGGAACTGTTCTCCCCAGGGTTGTGACATCTCTGAAGCACAGTCAAATAACAGCAAGTCAAGTACAGTACCATGCAGCCACCTATTAGGTCAGTATGCCTTTCAAGGTGCATAGTTGTGGATATCTTCTTGCTGGTTGCTCTGGACGTTAGTCCAGAGGGTGCATATAGTGACAACTTAGCTTCCGCTGTCCACAGGGGACATCTGTGTCAGCCAGTAAGAAGGTATTGGAATCATTTACTTACTTTGGTTCCTCCACTCCTTTCCTCCATTCTCCTGTCACATGAATACAAATGACAAAGTTGAGTCTTGAGTACACATAATGCTTATGTTGCATAATCACTGATGAAGTGGCTGTGTATGTCGTGCAGTTAGTGCCCTAGCAAAACAGAAAAACAAAGTCAAACATCTATTAATGTTTTACTAACGTTCCCCTGTGCACGCTGTTTTGTCAGGGCCTTCAGGCTTTCCATTTTCATAGTTCCATTCAAATCGATAGACTTGTCCATTGAATCAGAGAATAGTTTGGGTTGGAAGGGACATTTCAAGGTCACCTAGTCCAAACCCCCTGCAATGAGCCGGGACATCTTCAACTAGATCGGGTTGCTCAGAGCCCCGTCCAACCTGATCCTGAATGATTCCAGGGATGAGGCATCTGCCACCTCTCTGGGCAACCTGTGCCCGTCTCTGTTCTTGAAATGTAATACCTGGAATACTCTTACATTCATATTCTGACTAGTGACTATTATCTTTTGTTGTTACCTAAACTGTAGGGGTTTTGTGTGGGGTTTTTTGTGGTGTGTGTTTTTTTTTTTTTTTTTTTTCCTTGAGTAGCTTAACTGGTATTTCTTCTTTATAATTGTGGTGTTCTCATTTTGTTTTCTATTCTAATGAAACAGCACTGAGATTTGGCTTTGAGAGGACTTAATTATCAGATGGGGATATTGACACTCTCAGGAATAAAGAGCTGTGCTACCTCATCTTTTTCAAGATACTGGATTATTTGCATATTAAAATATAAAATGAGTATTGGAATGGATAAGGATATGGGGAAGGAGAGGGAGTAATAAATTAAACTAAATTCACATACCGCCAAACACTTTCTAAGAAAAGTATTACATTTTCATGTACTGATGTTTATTTAAAAAAATCCTTTATGTATTTGAACACAAGTTTCTATTTAATTTTTTTAACATATATTTTTGCGGTTTAGTTTATCTTTAATGGGTGAATTCAAAGGCAAAACTACAAGCTGTGTCCTATTCTTTTAAACCAGGAAAAAGCTGAGTTTGTTCACCTCAACATGGACAGCTAGCTAGCATTCAAGTGGGTTTGTTGGGTCATCACCCAAAACTGCCACAAAGACATGGTGAAGTGCTGGTAGGGAGTAGCCCTACACAGGACAACGAGACACTGTGAAGTTCCCTGAAGTCTTTATCTGGTTGGGACTGGCTGTTTGTTCAGAGCACTGCATTTATCCACACAGGTTTGTAGTACACTCCTGAGTTGCTTCCCGTGTCCCTGAGCAGATGTGATTCCAATCACCAACATGCCGGAGGACAGTGTTTTCTGTGCAATGGGTTTCCGAAGGCTGGGAACGTCTGGGTGTTCCGGAAGTCACAGTGTGGGCTGATCCCGGTGTTGCTGTTGGACCTCTGCTGCTGGCTCACGCAAGCAGCATCCCTCATCCGTTATGGGCTTCCTGCACCTCGTAGACTCATTTTGAGGAAGCTCTGCACTGGCAAGATTCAGCCAGACTGCCTCGTTTATAAAATAATTTTTGTTCACTTTTCAGTTGCAGTCTGTAAAGCTCTGTGTTGCTGGGCAGCTTACAGAACTTACCAAGACAGGCTTTTACAGCTTACAGATGTTAGGTGGCTAACCCCAAATAGCTATTTATTTCTGTCTTCTGCTTGATGTCTCAAGTTCTTGCATGATGGGTTGCTATCTAAATCTGACTCTTAGGAGTAGGCAAAGTTACATATATGATAGCAAGCGTGCAAACTTCATAATTATTTATGCTAACGTAGCAGTTTAATTGGCTCAGAATCTCTTGCTGGAACAAGCTCTGTTGTCTGAAACATTTGGTGTTGTGATTGTCTTTCTACCATAGCTACTCCTAATGTCTGAGTGAAGACTTGGGAATGAAGTCAACTACGTATCTATATCACTAAAGAAAAGCTTGAAATGTAAGGTCATGGCCTCTGGAGGCTTCCAGCAAATGAGAATGACAAGTAGGAACGGAGCATTGTATTAACACAAAGGCATGTTTTCTGGGTATATTCTCATGAATTAAAAAAAAAAAAAAAAGAAAAAAAACAGGGTAGGAGGGAGGGAAGAAGAGCTGTTCCCAGGGTTAAAGGCTGATGATCCTGTCAGGAAACTATGTCTTGCAAAAGTATAATGTAACTTCCTAACAATAAATACATTTAATAACTGCGTGTGGTGGAATGGCTATGAATTTCTACTTGGACTATGACTTGTGGAACATTCAGCCAAGGCTACAGAGTAAATGCGTATATGAATGGAAGAACTAGTGACACAGCTGATTTTTATTTTCTCCAGATGACTCTGCAACTTCATCACTATTACCTTTTTCCCCCTTTTTCTTTTTTTTTTTTTTTTTTCTGGCAGATCAATAATGGGTGGTGAAAGAGACTCCTCACAAGCATTATAAATGCTGCAGCATCATGGCCGCTGCTACAAAATTTGAAATAGTAGGAGGTCTTTCTCTGAAAACAATACCTTTCAGATAGCTTCAGTCTTTTAATTTTAGTGTACTGTAACAACAGGTTTAACAAGATATTCTTCCTTTTGAGGATTGGTTCCAACCCTGTAACTTTTTGGAGGCCTCTTCCTTCTGTTGAGGAAATGTTTTTGTGTTTTGGGTTTTTTTTATGGTGGTGTGTAATATGCTGTAGTGGAACTTAAACTGCCCAGGGGCTGTGTTGAGGCTGCCAAGTCTGTGGGACTAGTCATCTTGACTTTGCAGGACTGTTTTCCCTTGGGGAAAACACAATCGCCAGGTTTATTGTACAGTGACAGATGTTTAATTTGTAAATGTCATGGCAACTTCAAGGACTCTGTGTTTGGCATACAATGCTTCAAACACTGGTTTTACGTGAGGAGACAGCTATGATGTATGGCTGGAGTTGCTGTGGTTCTGCTTGCCTTCTTTTTTTGAATTCTCTTGGAGAAGATGGCCCTTAGGCCTCTGCTAATAATCTGTTTCGGCTGAGGTGCGTGGTGTCTTTTCTTACCATGACGTGTGTTATGAAAAAATCCAGCTGATACAAAGTGTAACATTCAAATATAATCTAACCATTTCTTTACTTTCATTGTCTTTCAATGTCACTTGCCTACAACATTTGTAATAACAAGTTTTAGTCAGAGGAGCTTTATCTGCTCTAGCAGTCAGATATGTGAATCTGAGCTAGCAGTCTCAACTCCATCTGTAGCAAGTAAAGGGAAATAGCTGGTTCTAGGTTGGAGACGCATTGCATCCCATGTGCACCTGCTATTTTGCCCTGACTGGCCATCAGAGCTAGTCAGTTTGGCATCCCTTTAGAATTATATCAAAGGCAGGCACCTTTAAAGTTACCAAGTATAAAAAAGCTTGTGTTCCTAATACTCTAAACTGTCCTAAAAGTTCAGATTGGTTACACTCAATTTCAGACATGTAACAGACACATCTAAGCCATAAGCATCATCATCCCACTGAATGATTAGTGGAGTGATGCGTTTCTGAAAGGTTCACAGAGGTTGAAGCTTGAAAGTCCCAGTAGCAATGATTTCCTTGTGATGGCACTAGAAGAAGCATAAAAATACTAGTCTCCTAATGTAACTGAGGTGCTGAAAGTAAATGGGATAGATTTGTCTAAATCCCTGTTAGCACTGTTTATGTCCAGTTGCATTATAGCTCTCCTATAAACCATGTTTGTAGTGGTAGTAAACCGGTATGAGTAGGTTAAGGCAGGTTGATCCGTATTTCCCCAGTAGTTTTTCTTGCCAGGGTATGTGATGTTTTGTAACATGAGAGATCATTACATACAGTGTTTTGTGATAACTGCATCTCTTGCGATTCAAAAATATCTTGCTACTGCAGTCACAGCGACATTGTATTGGGTTTTGCAGAACATTCTTTCATTCAGCAGATTGGGACTGTGTTCTCTGCTACTGGACCAGGCACTGTTTGGCATACTGAAATGCCCTCTGGTCCTGAATAACATTCATTAAGCTAAGCAGCAAGTGACAATAAGCTTAAATGTGACTTTTGACTGCTGTTTATAAACGTTCTTCATGGGCTTCCTTAGGTCCTTACCCCAACCTACCCTAAAGACAGATAAGGAATGTTATTGTTATTGTCTTGTTTAAAAAATAACATATATCTGACAGTTGTGTAATGGTTACATCCAATTGAGCTGCTTAAATTGCTAGTTGTAACTCAATGTCGGAATCATGAATATATACTGGATTCCTACTCCCTCAAGTCATACCACAGTCTGCAAAATCTTTGTTGATAAAATATCAGTACATTTCAGTCTGTATAAATGGAACATTAGACCCCTACTATATCTGTATGCTGTATGATTCTCCAAAGTCGAATGTTCTGCTTGTAGTCTTTGAAGCAACTGCATTTAACACTTGATTTTAAAAACCTGCAATTCATACTGTGAGGAAGTTCAGTAGGAAGAGCTGCAGCCAAAGAAAAGAGTGTCCAGCTGTGGTGCAGTTCGCAGTAAAACTCTGGATCGTGGCTTTCTGTTGCTTGTTGCATGACAGTAATAGCTTGCGAGTTGCTGAAAAATGACTAATTCATTCACTTTTAGCTGGAGGTGAAGGGAGAAAGAAAAGATATAAGCAAACTTGTAATTTTCCCAAGTACCACAGTTACTGTATCTGATAAGTTAATGCAACTACTTTTTTTGTCTTGTCATAGATAAACTCTGAAGAGCATGTTGATACAGCTGATCAGGAGACAGTCTCTTGGGATCGCATTATTCCTGAAGAAATAAAACAAAAAATACAGCCTAAAGAGGTTCCAGCAGAAAGTGTAACTGTCTGGATCGATCCGTTAGATGCTACACAAGAATACACAGGTAGCTGATTCTTGTTGACAAATCATGTGTGTAATTCTGATGTCTGCCTTTTATACTGGAGACAAAATAGTAAGTATTTAAAATGGCATCTCTTGTTAAAGCGTGTTATGTCAAAGTTAGTGTGATTTAATTGAACAAATTGCATAATGAAATCTCTTAGTTATCAGACCATAACATTTACTTTTATATATACCAACTCTGAAATGACTTTGGTATTCCTTGCAAGTAAGTAGTTGCTAAAATAGATGGTAACTGTCCTTCATGAATTCTGCTGGAATTATACATTTCTTTATTTCCGTTATTACTGTGACAGCACTAAATGTCTCAGAATATTTTTGTTTATTTAAGGGAATACTATGTGAATATCCTATTTAACTTGATATAAAAAAGTTTTTGTTACCTTTTTTCAGAAAAGCATGCGTAATTCAATCTTCCCCTTTTACACGTTTTGAGATGTCACATAAGTCGTTCAAGGCAATCCAACTAAAATTCTTGCTGCTAAGTGCTGCAGAACAAACAAAAAAATGGGTTTGTTCTTTCTGCAAATATTCCATTGATACAATCACCTTTCCAGGTGAATGTTCTTTGGTATTTGAATTCCCAACTTTGAACCAGTAGAGGATAGGAGGTGGGGCAGAGAAGGGAGAATAAAGGGGCACAGATTTCCATGAAAATACATGCTGCATAAGACACAGCCGTTAGCATTAGATCTGGTAGGAGTATAGGTTACATGTACTGAACAGGAAAAACTGCTGGAAAACTGAGAAGTCTTTAAAGTCTTTTGAAAACTGCAAGGTTATTTGAAGATGCAACAAAGTTACATAATTCTAAAAGGCAGAATATAGACTAGTCTTCAAAGAACAACATTTCTCTAATGTCAGGCCCGCTTTCTTTTTGTGTTCTTGGCATCTGACTGTAAACTTGCTCACTTTTTTGTTTTGCCTGCAGAGGATCTTCGACAGTATGTCACGACAATGGTTTGCGTAGCTGTAAATGGTAAACCGGTAATAGGAGTGATACACAAGCCGTTCTCAGCATATACAGGTACCTTTATGCCTTCACATGTTTCCAGCATCTTCAGTCACATTGTTAATTAAAATGTGATGTTTGAGAGAACATCTGTAGTTATAAATGAGAAAATAGTACCTGGGGCAAAAGAGCACTGCTGCAGACCTCAGAATTAGAACTGCAAATGTGTTCTCTGCTATAAAACCACAAAGGAAAATGTTGCCCTTGTTTAACATGAAAGTGATGCATTTAAAACAAGCTAACTGAAAATATGTTTAAGAATTAAGATCCTTTCAATCAGATTGCTTATAGCAAATCAAAGGGAAACCTGCACATAGTCAGGAGTCATATGTGCTGGTAATCTTTAGCAGAAGAGTACTTTGCTCTCTTAGCAGAAGAACTTAGGTCTGTGATATTATACCCAGGAGCTGGTGTTTATTCAGTGTGAATAACAGAGCTAGATTAAAGATCTTAATGGCAACTGTTTGTATGTAACAGGCAAGACCATCTAGCATAGCTTTAATGATTATCTGAACTGCTTTTAATGCCACAACCCTGAATGAATTAATTCTTTAATATTAATGATGTGTCAGTGAGGGTGGCTGCAGGTTTGGCAATGTGTATGCACTTCTGAAAACTTCAAAGTAGTTTTAGTACGTGTGTCTTGCTGTATATTTGAAACAAGAATGTCTGTTCTCATTTTCCCTTAGGCAATACTGACCTCTAGAGTTGTGAAGTTATGCAGTAGCTCTGGCACAGAAACTAAGACTGAATAAATGTATTTTCTTATTTGTTCTCTTTTTTGCCCACTGAACGTTCAATATTTTCTGCTATAATATTTTACTGTCTTTAAAAATGAACTTCCAGTCATTTAAGTATATGCTACATTCCAATATGCTTAAAGAATCCTGGGGTTTTTTGGAACTATTTTTCTAAGTATCAACATCTGTCTGAAGAAATGTTATTTTTTTTAGCACTGTAATTTTGAGAATTTAACTCCTTTAATAACAGCAAAGTGAAATGTTCATACATGGCATCAGATGAGATGCAGTCAACTCTATCATTCTATGTGAAGAGTATTCATTTCCCAAGCTGGAAATAACAGTATGATTGTTCCTAATACTACCACACAAATACAAAGCAATAAAGGGCAGTCGGCATTGTTATTAAACATAACTCAGCCTGTTGCCATACAATCTGTCCCTCTACTGAGATGAAATTGCTGGTTAGTCTGCTAAGTAAATGTCAAATTAATGGTTAGAGGATGCCACCTACAAAGCTTGGCTTTAAACCTCATGAAGAAACAAGTGGGAGGCTGTGTATTCTAAATCCAGTCCACTGAAACACACCATCAAGTGTTTTCCTTAGTATTCCTCTCCTCCTCAGCTATTTCCTTCCTTAGCATTGCTATCCTTCTGAAGAAAATGACTCCATAACATTTTTGCTATCTGCTTTTTGTTCTTACAGAAAGGTTTTTTGAGGAAATACTGGATCTATTTCTGACTCGGAGCCATCCTTTTAACTTCAGTGTCTTTCCAATTGCAAGTTCTAAATATTACTACTTGGGATTTTTCCTTCTTACTCTGTTTTTGTGAAGTATTACACAAGAATAATCAGGCGTGGGATAATGCCATATGCACAAAAGAACGGGGGGAGGCTGTTTCTCTTCCACCTGTGTGCACATGTGGGCATGCACCCCTTCCTTCTGTCAGCCCTAACTTTCTCTTTTATAGTAGGGAGGGAAATTAAGTCAGAGGCATCAATTCCATTTTCTCAGATAAGTGTAAAGATAAAAGGATACTTAACAGAGATTGCCTTTTGTAAATTTGCCTTTAGCAGAATTTGTGTTTCTCTTGTAGCTTGGGCAATGGTGGATGGTGGGTCAAATGTAAAAGCTCGTTCCTCCTACAATGAGAAAACTCCAAGGATTATTGTATCCCGCTCCCATGCAGGAAAAGTTGAGCAAGTTGCACGGCAGACATTTGGAAATAAGACTGTGATAATCCCCGCTGGTGGAGCAGGTTTGGTTCCTTAAGCATCCTATCTTAACTTATCCTAACTTAGATGCAAACTTAGTTCAAGCTTTAGGCTATTGACAAGTTAGGGAATCTAAGCCTGGACCAGCAATGTTATTGTGATCCTTTCATTGAACACGCTGATGTGCCTTCACTGAAGGCACTGATGCCTCTGTGGAAGAAAAAGGGTTGTGTGACCAAATACAGAATCATGAAAGAGAATCTGTTGGCTGTTAGTTAACTAGTAGTACGTTTAATTAAACGATGTTTTAAGAAAAAGTCATTGAAGTTTGGTACTATTACTTGCACTTGTGTCAAAAGAGAAAACTAGTGTCACTGAAGTCCATTTTTATCTGCCTCATATTCAGTCCACAGAGGTTTTAGCTAGCTTGGAACCGTACACAATAGAATGCAAATACGTGAGGCACTAGTGTGAAGCAATAGCTGTTTTCTGAGACTTTAAAAGCCATGCAAAATTTGAATTTTACAGAAATGTATCTTTCTGGGTCTTTTAATATGGAAAACTAGAGCTCCCTTACAGATTGTTTAGTTGAGAAGATCTTGCATAGGTTTTTGACAATGAATCTAAATGAGTTTTCTTATGATAAAGGAAGTGAAAGTGGAACTGATTATAGTAGATCTTCTCCAGGGCTTGACTCTGTATAAGAAGGTAAAGAAAGGAACAGTTTAATGATAAACAAGGGTATTGGTTGAACAGCTGAGAAATTGAAAAAATGCCATAAAAGAAAGAATATTATTTTGAGCAATAACTTGGTACTGCATTATGTACGATAAAGGGGAATGCCCTGGGCTGGGTTGCTTTAATAAAGAGTGGTATATGCAGCTTCCTTCTATTTTAACAAAAAGAAAGTAAAAAAAGGTAGATATCAACATAATACAGAGATTGAGAAATAAGCGAGTGACCATAAGAGCACAACTACGGTCGAGTTTCTGGTCTTGTCCTTTCAATGGGCCTGTAGATAAGCCTGTGTAGTGTATCGGCTTTATTGGGGTGCCATAGAAAAATTGGGGGGGGTGGGGAGGTGTTCCTTTTGCAAATTTTCTCTACAGGTCAGAAAGCAGACAAAGGTTATTGATGCCTCAGCCATTATACTGGATGGCATGATATAATTAATGACATCACTTTCCTAAATCTTGCATGTGCATATTATTAACATTTAGCAGTAGATTTATCCTTTATGATGAATAGGAAAACTTGGTTTAACTTTTTACTGCTGCCTTTTTCTTCTAGGTTATAAAGTGTTGGCCCTCCTTGATGTGGCTGAAAAGAATCAAGAAGAAGCTGACGTGTATATCCATGTCACCTACATTAAGAAGTGGGACATATGTGCAGGAAATGCAGTCTTGAGAGCATTGGGTGGCCATATGACTACCCTGACTGGTGAAGAAATCAGTTACACTGGCTCAGATGGCAATGAGGGAGGACTTATAGCCAGTATCAACATGAACCATAAAGCACTAATTGAAAAACTTCCAGATCTGGAAAAAACATCACACAAATAAACTTGTCTGATGGAGAAGTACAGGTCATGCTTTTGTAGCCTCCAAAAGCTCTGTCTGAAGAAGCAGGTATGAAAACCTGCTGGGAAAGATGCACAGCAAAGCAGTTCGGTGTGGGTTTGGGGGCTATATCGTGCATTGGGTTTCTTCAGTGGTGATATTTAAAAAAGAATAAAATAATAATTATCAGAAGTAGGAATGGGACTGACTGCCTCACACCTCAGTTTCCATGTTTTATTTTTTTCAGACTGTTTTCATGCAGTTCTTATACACAAGGTGCATATACAGTATATATTTGTGAATGTAGGTGAACTAAAGAAAAATCCAAACTGATTCATAAAATAACCTAAGTAGTTCTCACGGGAACTTCTTGGAACCTCTTACATCTTGTTACTGTAGTTATAGCAACTCCGTAACGAATTAGGTAGGAAAAACGGTTGATTTGTATAGGCAAAACTCTGTAAACAGTTCAGTGGGAAACATGATCCTGTGTTCTGTATCCCCTGAACAGAAAGCACAAGGTTGACACATACATGTGCAGCAACAGTTAATCTTTGACAGTGTGGCACTCCTCCTGCTTTTTAAGAGGGAAAAAAAGAAATGTTCTGTACTATTTTGACTTTTTTCATGAAGATGTAAACCAGTTTAGTTCAGATAGGTTGTGAATATCAGTGTTTTATTAATCAGTGTAATTATTTTTAAAAGAAGGCAACGTTTCCTTGTATAGTTTTTAACGGTTACTTCTTGTTCTTGATTTCTGCGTACAGTGTTGAAGATGCATGCTAGATTTTTCTCTAGTGTAGGACTTGTTCATCATTTGATGTTTGTGCCTATAGAAGCAGCCTCTTCCTTCAGTACCTGGATTTTTGGTTGGCTGTTTGTGGTTTTTTGTTTGTTTTCCATTGGACAGAGTCATGGAATGAGTTTAACAGAAATAGCAAGTTGATTGGTTGTTTCCATTTACAACACGAGATATAAACCAGCAATTTTTCTACAACCCCAGAAATAACTTTCTGTCTTTTTAGGTTAAGGCATGCTCTTTTCTGTGGAATGCTCTTGAGCCATCCCAAACAGCTTGTGGTTACTTGGTTTGTGGAAATTTACATAGAGAGAGACCATTTGAGCTTGAATCAGTTTAAGCAAGTTTGAAGAATGTGTGCGCTTGAAGTACAGCAGAGTCTGCAAAACCTTACCGAAAAATGTGCTTTGTCCATACATAAATATATATATAATATATAATAGAAATACACAGAACAGGACATGGGCCCTTTGATATCAAATGGCGATTTGTTGCACCTCTAAAATACATGGACTTCTATCTGCAGAAATGTAACCATCTGTGGCGGTGTTCTCTGCACCCCTCTGAAGGCTTTAAGAAGGTTAAAATGTACTTATATGAATTATCAGTAGATAAGCTTCCCACCTATCCTCAAGAAGGCTAAAATTCGTAGATTATACAAGTGTTTTCTCCTCAAAGTTTATTCAATATAAGCTTAGGCTGTTTAAACCAAACTCTTAATTACTTTTGTTTTAACTTTTCATCATAGTGCTGTTCTTTTTAAAAGAAGTTTTCCTCTTTATGTCTAGATACCTTTTTTGACTTCTAGCTAATATTCACATTTCCAGAAGACCTCCTCAAATGTTGCATAACTACAGATACAGACTTTTATTTCGTAAACTTACTGGCAAAGCAGACTGAGGCTTAGTCCTACTAGCCTTTTGGTACGGGTAGTGTGTTGTTTTTTTTTTTAGATAACTGTTTTTCTGAAATTGACACTATTGCTGCTGTTTGAAAATAGCTTTTACACATGTAGATAATACACAAAGCAACTGAACTTCCAATTTTTAAATTTAATAAACTATTATATATTATGACAAATAAGTGGATATGCCCGTTTTGAAAAGGGGCTGATCTATTTTGAAAAACTCGTTGAGCTTCCAAACCTCAGTGGAGAATAAGAGTCCAGATATTTATCAAGGCTTTAGTAATATTTTACAAGAATACTGCAGCTTTTTTTTTCATTCAGGCTGATTTAAATGACTTAAAGCCTAATAAAAAAAAAGCAGCTCTTTTGTTTGTTAGCTAGAACATGGATTTAAATTCTAATATGAGAAATAGCCATAGTTAGCCTAATATAAAAACCTAACTGCGTCACAGAGGTTGAATGCACAATATTTAAATAGCCAGTTAAGACAAAGTCTGTGACAGGTTGTGGTTTTAGATTCAGGTTGAAATCACATGTAAACTTACCTTGTGAAAATGTGACTGCTTTTATTTTGGGTACAGTTCTATCACTTCCTTGCATAAGCTGTGATCAGAGTTAGCTTCTGTATGAGAAATGAAAAATGTTACGTATTGTACAAGGGCTTACTTGCACCTTAGTTGAAGGTATACAGTAAACGAGTATTTGTCTAAAATATTTTTCCTTAGGAAGATAAGGTACAAAGAGCTTCAGCCCTCCTTTCCTTCATCCCATGTGCTGGCTAAAATACCTAGCCTTCCATTCAGAAGATGTGTGCTTGTTTAGACCCATTAATAATCTAAATTGCTTTGTTGCAATGGATCGCAGTGTTCAGTACCTTTCCCAGTGGACCCTTATTAGCCCAATCTCACTTGTGAAAATGAAGAAAAGGTGCGAGTGAGGTGCCGGGTTAATTATTTCAGGTACAGCTGGAGCTCATACAACTTTCCCACAGCTGAGACCCAAGGTGGTGCTTGGGGTCTCCCAGTCTAGTTTAAAGAGGACCCGCTTTGATATGAGAACAGGTAAGCACCTGGGAAATACCAGTTTCTGATGTCATTTTATAATAAATACAACTCTTCTGCTGACCAGCAAGTATTCAAAGCTGCTTCCTTACCGCACAAGTGCCAGTGCACTTCGATATTTGTTTGTATAGTGTTAACACTTAGTATATCCTATTTCTTTGACTATGTTTACAACTACATTCTAAAACATTTTGCGGTTCTGACCTAAATATTTGTTTGGTCTCAGCTGTGTGGATTGTGACAGGCTTATGCCCAGAGTGGTAGGAAATCACACCATACCCATGTCTCACTGCTGGGCTAAAATGTTCTTTACGTTCTAGGTTTTTCCACATCAAACTGTCATACCATCTTTAGGGATGCTACTATTGCGTCAGTGTAAGTGGGTCTTGCAAAAGTATGTCTTTTCTAAAAATTTTAATTAAAAAAATTCATGGTATCATTCTAGCGCCAAACAAGGGAAGTAAGAGAATGTATCATTTTAGCATTGGTTTTCCAATGGTGGATTTTCTTGAGTGGCTATTATGATTAAGGCAATTGCAAGTGAAATTAATCTAAAGCTGTGTGTATTTTCTCTTTTTTATTCTGCTAAAAAGAGTGCATGGTAGCATAGATGATACCTTGTACTGTACCAAGAGTCCTAACTTTCATTCCTTGAATGAGTGTTTTCTAAATAAATGGACACAGAAATAAAAGGGTTGAATACTGTACTCAACTGTTTTTGAATTTAACCTATTTGAAAGACTTTTACAGATGGACTTATATAAGAGCTGTTTGTTCTGATCTATTATTACACGTAATAATAATGAAAATATTTAGCAGAGATGGCTTACTCAAATGGTGAATTAACCTGTAGGTGAAGTTGCAAAGTAATCTAGTGATGTTTCATATATTTGCTTTTACTTCATGATCATTTGAGTGGACAGACTTCTAATTGGCTTCAAGTGTGAGAAGAGATTTTTTTTTTTAATGACCAGTGGTTAGAAGTCAGGGGCATGGAGGGGAGCCAGCACTGGAGTTCATCTCTGCTCTTTTGTTTACACCCAGCATCTTTGTAGCATCCTGTTATCTGTTGGAGCTGTACAATAGCGGTGCAATACTGTATATTCCTGGTTGAACAAGCATAAAAGAAGGAATCCGCATCCCCCAAGAGCAGTGCAATGAGAAGTGACTGAGTGTTGTGCTGGGCCTCTTCTGTGTTATGCCAACAGAAGCTGGCTGCTTCTTTGTCTCGTGGATGTCATTCCAGTTGCAGTTTTTCTGGTGCCAAAACTGCTTTTCTAGGCTACTGTCTCCCCAGTTATCCCAAACCCCTTGGTGGATCTGTTTTCCAAAGTAAACTAGAGAAGTGGAGAGGAAAGAAGCAGATGGCTGTGCTGGAGAAATTGTAACAGGGAACACTTACTTTTGTTTCTTGATTTTTAAATTACACTGATAGCTTCATTTTTCTTGTTAGGTAACCATACAGTTAGGATTTAATGGACCACAGAAGAATGCCCGCAGGACTTTAAGCCCGAGCAGGATGAGGGTCGGGGCGAATGCCTCTAACCAAGGAGAGCCTGAATGGATGGCTTCCTGTCGGGCCGCTCACACTCAGCCTTTTTTCAGTGCTCTGTTGTAGAGATTTAGGCCCTTTCACACAAACAATGACAGATTTGACTTCGCCAAAGTGTTGTTCATAGTCTTATCTTCCGACCCGCTGTCCTCAATGGTAAAACAACACTATATCCACTTCACTGTATGTAACTCACTGAGACAAGACTGTGGTAACTGAGGACTCAAAGATTACTTGAGTTTTGAAGCACACCTTCCGTATGGCAGCTCTTGTACGGAAGTGCTAGCACCTGCTGTGAGTGTCTTCCCACCCCACAAGCAGGTCATGCCACTCATGGGTCATATCGTGAAGCTGTTGAAGCCTTATACTTCATGGTTTTCAGATACCACACCAGCTCTTTCAGCTCTTCTGAGAGAGGTTCAGAAGTGCCCATCCAATTTCCTTCTGAGGCTCTGTCTGGAGCCAGTAATTAGTGGCCCCTTTTCCCTCTACTGTTCCTCATCTCTCTCTTCCTGATCCTTGCTCCTTTCTTAGTCCATGTGGACAAGAAAAATGAGTGATCAGAGGTGGAGACAGTCCCAGAATGAGAGAGCCACAGCATAAAACTATCCAGGTTGTCCGGAAGCTGTTGATGTTGGGACCACGGTCTCAGGTGCTGATCCTACCAAAAGTGTGATAGATGCCAACAAAATAAAGGCAACTTGAAAAGAGGTTCATTGTGATTGGTGGTATTGAACGTGCAGAAGAGATACAAATGGATTAAGGAGAAAAGGAGGAGGAGAAAACAGCTTTTCAGTGTAATGTTAGGAGCATTCAGCATTTCTGTTCCTCTGGATGCAGAGCTTCGTTCCTTATGAAAGAGGCTCCGTTGGTCCTCTGTGAAAGGTCTGATTTTGTGGAAGTCAGTAGCAGCATTCCCACTGAATTCAGTGTGAGCAGAAGCAAGCCCAATAAAACACAAACAGTAGGTTAAGCTAAATTCTGAGCTTAGCTTCTGCCAATAGAGCAAAGAACTTGGGTTGTGTTAAACTCACCTCTGGTGGCTTCAGTCTACGTTACTAGAGAACTTGGAAACATCATTCCAGTGTCTCAAGGTTTTATGTCTTTCAGGTGTTTTTTGTGGTCTACAGCTGATGGAGCCCACTTTCAGATGATATGATTTTCAACCCTGACTGTTCCTTATTTGTAATCTATATTTCTTTTTTTCTCCCCAAAGGACCAGCAACACTCCAGCGTTTTTCCTGTTGTCTCATCAAATTGTATTAGCATTTTCCAATTGTGTGCCAAATTGAAATAACAATTCTATAAATAAACTCTGAAAATACTGGTCTGTGAGGGTGTTTTCCTATATCTTGTCTTTCTGTTGGGTATTGTTTCCTTGTGCATCACATTTTTTTTCTTTTTTTGGTAAAGCATGTTAGACTGCTACAGTTGTCCTATGTCCATAATGTGTGCAGTGCATGACTTTATGCTTGAGGCTTTATCATTATTCACAGGTCCAGCCAAGTTCATGATAAATATAATCAAGATCTCCACTGTTTTTGCTTTCATATGTGTGTTTTATTGTGAAAGTTGGTGGATTTGTGTGATGGAAAACTGAGTGCCTAGAAATCCCCCATATAGCATTGTTCCTTGGATCTGAAGAAGTTTTCCTTTGAACACCATCTCCAGGACTCTTCCTAATTATGTTACTTCATTGTGCTTGAGTCTCTTGTTTCCATGAGAATAGTAGTAATAGAGTAGTAACTCTACCATTACTAGCTCTTTTTCTAACAATATGCTACTATTCCAAAGTGAAACTGTGGAGTAAGTTAAAAGATACTTTAATGTCTCACATTGATACGGAATTTTGGGATTTTCTTGGGTGCAGCTTCAAATATGGTTGTTGTCACCCCTACCAATATGTGCAAGATTTGATGTACAATGAAGTCTTGTATTATCGAGGCAATGCTGGCTTTAATGTGCTTTGCTGATACTCATCTTTCCCCAAGTATGAACCAAAATTACCAGGCACCCTCTGTGCCAACACGGTCCGGGCAGTATTCACAAAAGCTGCGTTTTGGCGTGCCTAAATTGTGCTCTGGCACTGCTTGTATGTACTACTAAACACTTTTAGACTTCAAAACAAGGTGGCCGCATGTGGACTGCTTATTGAGAAGTGTCCCAGGATTGTGCAGACTACTGAACATGAGTGCCTGGGAATTTGTTTGGGATGGAGCTGGTTTGCTTAGGCCAAAAACATGCTGAGGATTGTGCTGTAGTACTGACCGGTGAGCTGTGAAGTCCAGGAACATTCTGGACCAAATAGCTGACTTGTATGGACATAGGCAATGTCACGTACGTGGATGTTCTGAAAACTCTTACTGGTTGCATGTGATCTAACCAGATAATCAGTGTGGAGTATTTGACAGTAATTTGGAGAGAGAAGTGTCTGTTGCAATGCTCTGAAGACCATTTGCAGGAAGGAACAACCCAGAGGAGCAGGTACGTTTCTCATCTTGCAAAGTGCGTGTGTCCGAAAATGGTTATTTGCATTTATCAGTGGCATTGACATTTTCCCAACTGCCTTTGATGGCACCATCTGTGCAAGAACCTGGAGAGCCCAAGCGGCAGGCTTGTCTGAGGAAAGCATAGCGTGTGTCTGGTTGCTGTTTCATGTGACTAACTGCCGGACTAGCTGATTCCTACAACCAGTTTGGGAACTTTGCCGCACTGAAAATGCTGTCTTTTCAAGTACACTGATTAGGAAAACATCAAAATTGCACTTTACTGGGGGTTGTATTAAGGCATGCAAAGAGCAAAAGCACAAGTATGGTGGCACTTGGACAACAAAGGAAATTGCAGAAGTTGAGTAAATATGTTAACAACTGGTAGCTGGCTTGTTGAAAACGATTGTATCCTTTGGGAGGCCTGAAGGACTGCAGTTGTAGGCCAATGTCTACTCTATGCTATCGGCCATTTACATGAGGTGCTCAGGTTTGCATCTCTCCCACTTGAACTATCGCTGCAGCATGACATAAGAGCTGGATTGCTAGCAGTGCTTCTTCCAAGCTCCCAGTGCTGCTGTGTTATACTGGTATCACACCAAAGACTCGACCTGTGCTTGGACCTGCAGAAGGCACCCACTGGCCACCAACATTGGTCCCAGCAGCAGCCTCCAGCCTCACTTCTGACCAGGGCTCAGCTTTGCCTGAGCCACAGAACCTGCAGTTTCCTTATGCAGAGCAGTGTGAGAGGTAGCAAGTGTAACACTGTACAAAAACTAAACACCCTGCACTGGCATCCGGCTCCTCAACAACATAAACCAAATTTTTGTAACTCCCTTTTGTCTGTCGGATTGGTTCCTCACATACATTGTGTTCTACACCTTCTTGTCTTCATTTCTTCTTTCAGGTGGTCATGTTGTCCATATGCTATTCATAAATGCAAGCCAAAATCATTAAAAATACTGTAAGTTCAGTGCAAGTTGTGCATGCCTAAGAGCCACTTGCACATTTCTTTCTTCGTGCAATAGTAAGACTGTCCTGGGTAGATGACTTCTCATCTGTTGGCACACAGACATCTTGTACACTAGCCTAATGTCTGAGGGCTTTGCAGTCATGGTTTCCAACTCCAAACGTCAGTTCACTTGTAATGCTAAAATAATTAAACTCTGTTTTTCAGGATAACACTGCACAGCACTGTTTTAACTTGGTCTGGCCCCTAACTCTGTTGCTTTAAGGCATTTAGGGAAGAGATTGTTCCCTTGTACTTGGCACTGGTGAGGCCACACCTCGAATACTGTGTTCAGTTTTGGGCCTCTCACTACAAGAAGAACATTGAGTTGCTGGAGCGTGTCCAAAGGAGGGCAACAAAGCTGGCGAGGGGACTGGAGAGCTCAGGAGGTCTCATGAGGAGCGGCTGAGGGAACTGAGGTTGTTCAGTCTGGAGAAGAGGAGGCTGAGGGGAGACCTTATTGTGCTCTACAACTACCTGCAAGGGGGTTGTGGTGAGGTGAGTCTTGGTCTCTTCTCCCAAGTAACTAGCGATAGGATGAGAGGAAATGGCCTCAAGTTGCGTCAGGGGAGATTTAGATTAGGTATTAGGAAGAATTTTGTTACTGAGAGAGTGGTTAAACATTGGAACAGGCTGCCCAGGGAGGTGGTGGAGTTACCATCACTGGAAGTGTTCAAAAAATGTGTAGATGTGGCACTTGGGGACATGGTTTAGTGGGCATGGTGGTGTTGGGTTGATGGTTGGACTTGATGATCTTTAGAGGTCTTTTCCAATTATAATGGTTCTGTGATCCAAGGAAGGTCCATTAGCCAAAGAGAAGAATTTTTCATCCCCGGGGAAAGTGCTGAGCTCCCACTGCAGAGGACTGGAATCTTGATTGTTCAGTCTGGAGAAGAGGAGGCTGAGGGGAGACCTTATTGTGCTCTACAACTACCTGCAAGGGGGTTGTGGTGAGGTGAGTCTTGGTCTCTTCTCCCAAGTAACTAGCGATAGGATGAGAGGAAATGGCCTCAAGTTGCGTCAGGGGAGATTTAGATTAGGTATTAGGAAGAATTTTGTTACTGAGAGAGTGGTTAAACATTGGAACAGGCTGCCCAGGGAGGTGGTGGAGTTACCATCACTGGAAGTGTTCAAAAAATGTGTAGATGTGGCACTTGGGGACATGGTTTAGTGGGCATGGTGGTGTTGGGTTGATGGTTGGACTTGATGATCTTTAGAGGTCTTTTCCAATTATAATGGTTCTGTGATCCAAGGAAGGTCCATTAGCCAAAGAGAAGAATTTTTCATCCCCGGGGAAAGTGCTGAGCTCCCACTGCAGAGGACTGGAATCTTGATCTACCACCACCAGTGGGTGCCGAAGTGCCAAAAACACAGTCAGGCAGCTTGGAAGGGGCTGTGGTAGGGCTTTGGGTCAGACAAAATGGAGTGAGTGCCCATCACCCCTGCTGTGGACCTAGACTTGTTGACCCTTTGCTCATCTCACATCTTAAGTAAAATGACTCCAAGTTACAGGAATTATTCCAAATTCATCCCTGGAAACATTCAAGATCAGGTTGGACGGGGCTCTGAGCAACCTGGTCTAGTTGAAGCTGTCCCTGCTCATTGCAGGGGAGTTGGACTAGATGACCTTTAAAGGTCCCTTCCAACCCAAAGTATTCTATGAAATTAAGTTGTATTACCTAAATGAAAAGCACAAAAAAAGTTGTGTTAATCTATAGTAAATCTGTTAGGGCAATTGACTGACATGAAACTACACAGATTGGGCTTTTACGTTGTAAAACCACCCACCTTTCTTCCAAAGGGATATACTTATTGTAGAGTTAAGAATGCATCAAGCTTGCACTCCTCTCACCTGAACTCCACCCAGGCTGGGTGGGTCTGGTGTCCTTGTACTTGCAGAGAACAAATAACTCTGTGCACCCTCTATTTCTGCCCCTCAGTGCTCAACTGAAATAAATAAAGGGGGTGAAGTACATATGAATTCTGTACTAGGGGAAAGGCAAGTGTTTTAACCTGCTTCCCATAGTTTTCTGAAGCCTTAATACCTGAATCTTTTAGAAGTATTTGCATCAACAGCAAAGGTTTTCTTTAGCAAAAGAAAAGTATCTCTTGTACTGTCATGTTTCCTGCAGGACTGAACTGAGGCAGAGGTGCCTGCTATTCTGCTAGGATCCTAGCCTTCGCGAACAGGAATAGTTTTATGCAGGTGTAACTTGGAACCTAAACTGCACTCCAGCCTAATAGATTTAGACCAAGAAAACTACGTATGCCAGAATAACTTCTAGCACTGACTGCTGCATCTCTAATACTAAAGGAATTGGGGTGGGAAAGCAGAGGCCAGTAGAGGCTCTGTCTTTTCATGAATGCCAGAAAGATTTTGGCGACTATGAATTTACATGGCTGTCCCATTTTTTACCGAGGAAGGTCTTTCACCGGTTTTGCTCAGCTGTGGCGTGCGGTTTTAGTTAAGAGGGCACCCACAGAGTCCTAGGGTCTGATGCAGAGAGCAGCACTGAGTTGTTACCGTGCAGTTTGACAGCTGCTTGTTATTTCTAAAGCGTGCTTTCTCTTGTATTTTTAATTTGATTTAATATTGCAGTAAAAGAGCATGCTTTTCTACAGTGGGTTTAACCTACACTTTCTGTTAAGTAGCTTGTTTCAGGCTCCTTAAAATTTATCCCATGAATTCACAGACATCTGTAACAAGAGCTTGAAAGTCATGGTGTGAACTTCCCATGAAGATGCCTGTGTGCATCCTCATTTCCTAGAAGTTTTGCTTCTGAGAATAAAGTCAATTGTGACAACTGTACATCCAAGATTTGTGTGATTTTTAAGTACGTTACCACTCCACGTACCACTTCAGGTTAATTGCTTATGTCTGATATTGTTAGAGGAGTGACTCCTACACTTCCATCAGCTCAACTTCTACATTTCAGTCTCATGGAAATAGTATCATTATTCCTCCCACCATTACTCAATGATCCTCTGTAAACACTCCTCCCCTCCCTTTTTTTTTTGTTTTCTTTCTTAAAATCTAGGTGTTCCCCAACAGACAAATTTTTGCCAGTTTAGTTTAACAAATAAACCTATTTTGTTGCTTAAGCACTTGAAGCACCCCATCTATCATTAAAATACCAAGACTTGATTCTCTAGCTAATACATTTTGATATCATTTTAACTTTCTTCCAGATAGCAAAGAATAGGCTTCTGGTTTGGCCTTTCTTGCACTTGAGAGCTATCATATGTATCTTTATCTGGAAATACCTGGAAATGTCTTGCAGCAGCATGTTGGGGCCACTTGAAGCACCTCCATCATACCTTTCTAGGCTCTTTCTGGACACTATACCAGCAAGAACAGAGAACACATTGATATTTTATCAGCTACTTGCTACTACAATTGGAGTTTTTTCTTATCTCTGCCACTGACATTTGTTGTCCTTTGTGTTTATTTCTCAAATGGAGGGGAAAAAAAAGAAAGTGATTTTCTCTTCCAGCCTTTTACAAGAAGCTTGCAGTGCTTTTCTCCACAACTTCCAGGACTATACTAGCAACATAAAAGCGTAATCTTATTGCTTCCTTTGCATAGCCTTTTATTCACACCACAGGGACGTTTGGTGACTGTCACTTTCCTGCCTACAGAACTGAGAAGAAGAAAAGGTCCATGTCCCCCACACTCCAGACAAAGCAAGTGTCTGCTGCTCTCCGCCCCTGCAGCCTCTCGCTTAGTCACACCTGAGGCAAGAAGAGAGCGAGGAGTTTGGGGAACATCCATTTGCTACAAGCCAAACTTCAGCCTTCAGCTGCAGGAATTGTTGCTCCTGTAGTGAAAGCTAAGGTAAATGGGTCTTTGCCTGCCAGAAGTATGGTACAGATACCAGAAAGTTTAACAACGATGACGATGAGCTGGAGGAAAACAGGCATCCTAATTTTAAAGAGAGAGCTGATGGAGAAAAATAGATTGGGACTTCTATGGGTTTGCATTTGTGTCTGAATATGATGCTAATTTGGGAGCTGTCATTTGTGTGTGCAAGTAATTCCTGTTAATTATATATAGCTGCATATTTAAGTCCAATACTTAAAAATAATATGAAAACTAAGTCCCTTAGATACTTTGGAAGATGAAGGAGAATTAAAAGAAAGCAAGCTAGTGTTATTCTTAAAAAACAAAAAAAAAAGAAAAGAAAAAAAGCATTTTCTGTTTGTTTGCACAGCCATCCTCAGTATAAATTGAAATGTTTTGAATGACTGACTCTTCGTTGGTCTGTGTTCGTTACACGTTTCTGCAACCCTGACTAGCTGAACTGGGACTAGGCTGAGCTTTGCTGCGCGTCTGCCTTGTGACTGCGGGGCTGGGCTGGGGGTGGTGGTTCTATGCACTAGTTGGGGTCATCAGAGAAGAGTCCTTACTGAGTAACACCCTCTGGGTTTCTGTTTCTAATACTTTCACCTGCAGAAATTGCATTAGGGCAAAAAAAGTCCTACGGAAAATAATCTCCCTGGCAAGGAGCCTGTTACACCGATGACTGGTGCTGCCTTCAGCTTGGCACGGTTTTTGTCGGGAAGAGATGAGCGATTTTCCTCAGGCCACATCTGCTGACTCACTAGAAAAGGAAAATGAGAACAGTTACTACCCAGCTTTGAAACTCCACATTGGAGATGGAGCCTTCTTACTAAAACTGCAGTCAAAGGCAGGAAAAAACCTACATGAATAATTCCTGAATTCTATCACCCCAGTCACTTGTGGGAATGTGATTTCAATTTCTATGGCTTGAGCTACACATCCAGGACACTGAGAGGAGAAGGAGAGGGACAGAGGAGAATCCAGGTGGAAATGAAATTGAGATTACTTTATATAGACTCAGATCAAGTATTTAGATTACAAATTTCATATAAATATGAGATGAAAAATCATGATGATGACATATTGACAACCAAGAAGAAAATGTCTATCATTGGCATTTCATAAAACTCTTACATTTAGGGCAAAAGAGAAAAATGGCATAGCTGAGCCACTTACATTTTGGTATTGTTTGTTTTGGGTTTTTTTTTTTGGGGGGGGGGGTACTTGGACTAACATCCATTAACACAGAATTAAAAATACAAGATTCATTTTTGTATGCTTTAATATTTCAGTATCATTATGTAAATATATAATAGACAAAGCACAGGGAGTTTGCTTGATAATGATAATGAACTATTAATGTTTCAAAGGTGTTTTCAGTGTTGGAGGACCCACTCATCTCTATTTGTCTGCCTGTCCTAGTTTATGAGTGACCCTATACAAAAAATGTGGCAAATAATACAAAATAAAGATTTTTCAGAATATTTGCAGCATTTTTCAAAGGTCCAAAGGATCTGGGCAATATTACAAATATCATGTTCTCTGTCTTTTGTTACATTTCTGCCTTCATCAAGTATGGAATAAAAGTGGATGAGGGACTACCTGAGATCAATGTGATCATATGCTTCTTGTTCTAAGTGATTCATTGTAGTAATCCTTTAAAAAGAGTGCCTTGCCAATAAATAATTTAAAATACACAGACTCAGCATCTTGGTGTTGGCAATCTTCTGCCCAGACAGTAGGGACAGAGAGGCTCAAGCTTCTCCTCCATCACCGTTATGGTGCCCTTGCTTACAGAGTGGATGGAGCATCTCCGGTCTGAGGCACTTGAGGAGGTGGATTGCATCCGTTTCCCACTGCCTCAGTATAGCCATTTTTCCCTAAAAAAAATTTTGAGCACCTGCCAAAGGGGGGATGACTATACTGCATGATGTAGAAATTGAGGACATCCTCTGCGTAAGCTGGATGTGTGGTGGGCTCAGACCATGGTTCCTCCTCACACCCCTTGCTGTTTATGCAGGTGACAGTAGTTTTGTGTCAGGATTTTTTCGTGTCTTGAAGATTCTTAAAAGTATTTTATGATGGGGGCTGATTGCTACAGTGGAAGCGTTTGTGAGTCTTTAATGAGAACTGCAAATACTTGAGCCCTTCCAGGGTGGATTCCCACAGAAGTACCTCAAAAGAAAATTCAGGATGGGAATTTAAAGGAAAACTAAATCATGATGTTCCAGGTTTTGTCTCAGAGGGAACTGTGTTTTTGGCAAGACTAATTTTTGAGTTTCCTTTCTTTGCGTGGATGGTAGAATATGTATATTTCTAAGCATTTTTATCAATAAAGCTGTTAGACATCTGAAACTTCAGAGACAATGCTGTTTTTCTATTTTCTCTTAGACCCCTTGAGGACTTCAAATACTTTGCACATAAAAAAGAAAGGGAACAAGCCTGTGGAACAATTCCTATGTTAGTGAAAGTAGATTTGAAGACAAAATCTCTTTTCAATTTCTCTCCAGTTGTGAGGCGTTAAATGACATATCTGATCTAAAAATCAAAACCTTTCCAAATTGCCACTTTCTCTCTTTTCTTCTAAGTTCATGATACATGCATGCATCCTAGTAAGAAGAAAGCAGTGCTGGAAGAACATTAACTGGGAAAGTATTGGGCTGATATTAGGTGAACTTGAGCAATCTCAGCTCTTTCCTCCTGTGCTGTAGACAGTAGAAGCAAAGGCAGGAGTGCATTTATCTAAAAGTACAGTGTGTCCTCCACTTCACACTGAAAAGACTAAATTGCAGGGAATTAAGGGCTCTTCCTCTTTGCGGATTTATGCCTGGAGTCTGGGACTGACTCGGCTCATGTGCTCAGGGAGCAATTCATTCTCCTCTGCCTGCATTTTGATTTAGAAAATTTTGAATTATATTTAGAAAATTCCGAATTACATTTAGAAAATTCCTTTTAGAGCACGGTATAACGGCAACTCCAAAAATGAGTATGGATTTATACCTCTGTTGATCTCACTAAGCTCATTGCTGTGCCCTGGCAATGAGGTTCAGCTTTATATACAGTTTTACTGTTGCAATTCACTCTTTTTGAGAGTGCTAATGTATCATGCAGTCACTCAATAAGTGCTAGAAAGAAGTGTCAAAAAAAAATGATGTTCCAATGCTTTTCTTTTTTTCTTGTGAGGTGAAGGACTGATCCTTTCTATAGAAAACCTAGCTTGGGATGGGCACCATAATGTGAGCCAGTAACACTGTCTCATTGCAAAAAAGGCAAAGCATGTGCCAGGTGTGTCATGGCCAGTAGATCACGGGAAATTATTGCTGCCCTTGGTGACAGTGAAACCATACCCAAACACTGTGTCCAGGATTGCCCCCCACCTTCCTGCAAGTGAGCTGCGGAGAAACTGGAGAGTCTCCAGCAGGAGACTGCTAGGAAGGTTGGGGTCCTGGAACATGTGATGTACCAGGGAAGTTGGGGGCATGGGGCTCGTTTGGCATGGAGAAGAAAAGGCCAAGGCAATTTAATAGCAACTTGGAGCGTAGCTACAAAGATATCAGGGTTACGCTCTTCTTGGCAGTGGCAGATGGTGTCTAACAAAGGGTATTCGCACAAACTTCTTCACTATGAGGGTAGTGTGTGCTGGGAGAGGTCGTGGAGTCTCCAGACTTGGACATTTTCAGGAACTGGATAGACAAAACCACAAGCAACCAGATGTAGAGCCAGTGACAACCTCCTAGGAGGCTGGACTAGTGACCTTTAGAAATCCCTTCCTCTCAACATTTCTTGAGCATGTGTGTCCTGGTTTCAGCCAGGATAGAACTTGTTTTCTTCACAGAAGCTGGTGTGAGACTGTGTTTTGGATTTGGGATGAGAAACTGTTGACAATGTGCTGATGTTTTGGGTTGTTGCTGAGCAGTCAAGGACAGTCCAGCTTCTCGTGCTGGGCTGCCAGCGAGCAGGCTGGGGGTGCACAGGGAGCTGGGAGGGGACACAGCCGGGACAGCTGACCCAGGCTGGCCAAAGGGATATTCCCTACCATACGACGTCATGCCCAGGACATAAACTGGAGTTGGCCGGGGGGCGGGAATCGCTGCTCGGGGACGGGCTGTCGATGACGGGGTGGTGAGCAATTGCTGTATTGGGCATCACTTGTTCTTGTACATTCCTTTGTTGGTGTTATCATTGTTGTTTACTTCTCTCTTTCTGTCCTATTAAACCGTGTTTATCTCAACCCACGAGGTTTTTTTTCCCAATTCTCTCCCCCGTCCCACTGCGGGAGGGGGAGTGAGCGAGCGGCTGCGGGGTGCTTGGTTGCCGGCTGGGGCTAAAACACGACAAAGTGAGATGATTAAACTTAAAAACCTTCAAGTAGTTGGGGGGAAAGCCCTCTGGCAGGGCTTTTGGATCCCCTAGTATTATAGAAGGTTTTGCATGGTTAGAGCACAGGTCTCACTGCCCTCTTTAAAGCTACGAGCATTCAGCGTTTCTGCAAATCATAGGTCAGATCAGGAGAGGACAACTGTAGAAGCAGACACCTCTAACTTAATGCAAGGCAAAAATAAGTCTGAATTCAAACTTCACAGGAGACCTGAATTGCAGGATTTTTAGTGATTTTGCATTGGATTACTATTTGCCTTGTTTGCAGGTTTGGTTTTTTTAATGCAAATTTCTCATCAGTTATTTAGACAGTGCCTAGTGGTTCAGAAGAACATGAGTAGGAGCAGTGTACATGAACTTCATCCTTTTACAGAAACAGGCCCTTTACTGACAGTCTCTGTGTAACTGAGTTACTTCCATAAACCGTAGCTAAGCCAAGACAAGCTGGGCAAACAAATTCGTGAGAAAGGAGAACAGGCAAAACTGGGACTATTTCCAAATTCAGCTGTTTCTTAGCGGAAAAGAATGGAATTTAATAGACCTCCTTGTGCTATGCAGAGTCTATGTACCCAGCAGAATAGCTCCAGTTGTTCAGGCACAGCTTAAGAAGGAAAATGTGGGTTGTCCCTGCAGTCGAGAGGCTGTGAGGCTGACTTTAACTGGGATATTTGCTGTGTTTATTCTTTCTCCATTTCTATGAGGCAGATGTAACAGAGAAAACCGTCAGGAAAATGCCCTCAGAAATACCCCCAACGGCTTCAGGTCAGCTCCTAGCCACTTAGAGGAAAGGATGGCTTCAGGCTTCTCCTCTTCCTTATGCTCATTACATCTTCGTCCCTCCATCCCTTAGCCTAACCTCGGCGCTGCTGTGGATTGAGCTGTTATTGCCACAGCAGCCCAAACCCATCCCAGCGCCTGCTGCCGCTCTCTGCCTTCTTGCTGCCTCGAGCACTTTCCTGACCCTGTGCAGAGCTGTGTGAGCTCCCTAAGGCAACACAACAACTCACCTGCCAAAAAACAGGGAAACGTTTCGGGTCAGGGCCAGACAGTCCCTCAGAAGGAGGATGCGGGAGGCAGCCGCTGAATTGCTCTTGCTTGCCACCAAACCGCCAGCATGACTCTGACCCGCTGCCGCCCTGTGCTCGTAGCTCCTGGAAGGCAATTGTACAATCATATTCTTTTCCTATTTCCAGTGAAGTGAAGCAGCAACGTATAGCTTTTCTGGCACCTGTGTTATGTCAGTCTTGGAAAATGTTTCACTTTCATATTGCTTGACAGAAGAGTTCAATATACTAACGATTAGGAAACAACCATAGATCATCTTTATATCTTCATAACTATTCTAATAAAAAGACTTATGGAAGATGCTTGTGTGAGGAGGCTTCTGCAACCCTCACGTTGCTCTTGGAAAATCCCATGCTGACTGACTGCTCCTTGAAGATGTTGTTCTCTTGTTTCAAGTTCTGGATAGTGATCTGGCAGCATCGGTGTCCAAAGGATCAGAGAAAGGAGCTCGGACTGCCCGTCTCTCGGCTGCAGCTGTAACATTGGTATCATCCTGGGTACTGACAAATTGTTAAGTTCCGACTTTCATAGAGAAGTCCAAACATGAATATAATGGGTTGCCATTCTAGAGATTCAAATTCCTGCTTCTACTATTCTGTGATTTTGGGCAAGATTGCTACCAAGTACAACCAGTAGTACTTTCCCATTGACCTCTCGCAACTCTGCCACATCAGGGTGCCATTGATTTTGTCAGAATATTCTCTACATTTTACTATTGCTGGTGTGTTCAAATCCTTATCTCTCTGTCCTGTGACAGTCAATTTTAAGTGCTAGTTTTAAATCCATCCATATACTGCCAGTGTGCAGAGTACCTTCCTGACCAACTCCTTATATTTAGATCAGTCCAAAAAGGAAGTTTACCATAGGAGAGCTAGCCAAGAATCCCACAAAATGGCCATCTTTCAGTTAAGAGATCATTAAATGGAGTATTTCTAATGTCCCAGATATACTCATTTCTGATTAAGGTATACAAAGGTGTCCACTGTTATTTCCTCAATCTCATTTCCCAGCACACAGTGTTAAATATCACACCTCTTCTCCTCCCCTTTCCCACCAGTAAATAATTTCTTTATCCAGGAACAGCAGCTGCCTGACCGGTTGCAATGGCAATACAAATCTCCGACTGGCCCCTTCTGGGTTTTTGGGATGTTTTTCTACCTGTTCAGGATCAGAAACCGCACCACGTTCTTCTACATCTACCTCAGGTCTGTGCCCACACTGGGGCTTAAGCAAGAAAAGAAAGTTGTGAGCAACAACAGCTGAAACAGCACATCTTATTTTGTAAATATTGTGTTTAGCGCAGTTAACCCCCCTGTGAGTGAAAACAGATGATGTAGAAGAGTAAGACATTAAGAAATGGAGTGACAAAACCATTCTATAAATCACTGTAATAAAGGCAATACAATTTCAGAGATTCACAGGTCTGTATTTTTAAAACTGATGCAGATCCATTTTTACTTACTTGTGTTATTAAAAATGCCAATGTAATGTAGTATGTTTCCTGAGATACAGTAATAATTAACCTTTAGGCTATGGTCATATGAATTTTCTGGAGACATAAAATACTTTCAGATTTATGAGATTTTTGATTTAATAAATTACAGAGAATCTACTCCCAAAACAAATTGCAGATATTTTTAAACTTCAGAATCGGAAAAAAGCAATGAAATTAAAATATAATTTTTGACATTTAAAAGAAATACATAGAGGTTATACAAGTGCATCACTGAATGAACTAAAATTTAACACTGTCTTCTAGCAACAACATAAAATAAGCAAATAGTTGTTGCCAAAGCGTATGTTTGGAGTCATGTTTAAAGTGTTTTTATTTACCAGGTTTTCTTCTGCCTTCTGGCTGTGGGTTGTTGGGATTCTCCCCATAGAGAAGAGTTAGTTGTTTGACTGATTTAACTGTGGCTCTCTGCCCCTGGAAAACGTTGTCTTGTAATCCTGGGATCTGGTTTCCTTATACGAGAAGACAGTTGCACACCTGGGTGGACGTCCTATTGAACAGTTCAGTGTAGACCCTGGACAAGACTCTTCGGGGCTTTCTCCCTTTTTTTTGCCACTCACAGCCTCAACAGAGATCTGAGCTGAGGATCTCATCTGCTGCACCCAGCGTGCCGGGGCAGAGAGCCCCGAGTGCCTGTCCCACCACGCCAGTCCAGCTGTCCCACCACGCCGGCACAGCAACATGGTGCAACAGGATGTCACACGGATGTACTTGGTTGGGCTCCGCGGCAGCGGCACGCAGGTACGACAGTGCCCGAATCAAGAAGCCCCACAGTGGCAGTGATGCCCCTTTCAGACCCACATGTGCCTGCGTGCAGGGCAGGGGATGCTGAAGACCCCCCTCTGCAGTGCAAACCCTCCTCCCCACTGTTCTTTGTCTTCCACACAGCTGTGAGCCTGAAGTCTGGGAGCACAGTAATAGTAAGATTTTTAAAAACCTGCCTTGAAGTGCAATATATAGTGACAGAAATAGTTTTGCAACAGGTGGAAGATGGGAATAAAAATGAATGACTGTAATGAAATCATGAATACCATTGAAACTGTTCTTGATAATCGTTTCTAATTTCTTTTTTTTTCCTCATTAAAATCCTTTAATAAGCAGAAGTACAAAGCTCCTCCATTCCTAGCTATATAGCTGCGTGACTGGTGAACTATCAAACTCTGCCACAGAGGGGAAGTAGAGTATCGTTGTAAATCCATGGTCGTGCAAGCTCCTGCTCTCTGATGGAGTTAAAACCTTGTCAGTAAAAGCTGAAATTCTAAACATTTTCCTGCACCAACTTTTTTTTTTTTTTTAATTTAGAGAAAGAGAATAAAAAGTTTGCTTTTCTGTATTGTAAACCTTAAATTTCGCAGGATTTCTCTTTCCTTAGTATTTGCTGTGAATGAGGGCAAACTACCTGGAAGCAGGATGCTCACAGGCTGGTTCTCCTTTTGGACTGTAACATACTGCTTGGCTTCAGAAGAACGTCCCTAGCCTTCTGCTGGGCTGTCAGGATTATGACTTAAAATGAAGAACATTATTTTAGAAGGTACTGTTTAATTGTTAAGCAGGTGCCTTTCCACTGAAATGTCTGATGAGGAATGCAAAAGTTTGGTCTCAGTGGAACAAAAGAATCATTAATATCTAAGGAGCATTTCTTTGTATAAGTCGCTCACATGAACAGGCTGTCAAATGTGACCACCTTATTGCATGATATCTCTTTTAGTCAGATCTTTGAGTAAATATTTTCTAGAAGAGACATCTATGGAGGTGAACACGACCCAGACCAAGCTCTTTCCATACAGAACTTCTTTTAAAGAAAACTTTGAGGTATTGGGGGAACCTGAAAGTTCCTGTGGCTTGGGCCATGTGCAAAGGAGATGTAGCAGCATTGGGTACGTGCAAGGTATGTTGCTTTTGCTTTCTAATGTTTGCACGTGCACGCTTCAGAGAGACTGAAGATCATCTGGGATGTTAACAGTCTGGAAGGCTGCAAAGCGCTTGCATGGAGCTGTTTTGCCCTTTGCGAAGAAGAGACTACAAATGCGTATATGGCAAGAGGGGTGAATAGTAACGATAGAAATTGCAGAAGTTATTTCAAGCAGTCTCTGCTACAAAGAAGCTTAATTTGGTAACTAGGTCCTACTAACGCCATCAGATTTACTGACGCCATCAGATTAATATTCTTATTCTTTTAGAATTACAAGTGTGTCGGCACGGAAAGCTAATAATAGCCCTGCTGCCTCTGTAGGGACCATAATGTGCTCTCAGATAAACATAACAAGCTCAGTGCTTTTTCCAAAGAAAATCTCATGTGGAAATCTGTCCCCGCTGAAGCGAGTGGGAGGGCTTGTTTTCTGCACAGATGTTAACATGGCAGGACACCGTCCTCTGGTTCAGGCATGCTGCTCAGGGGTTTGCTAATAGGCAGCAAAAGCTTACTTTGAAACTTCTGTTTTATAATTTGCTGTCTGGTGAAGGCTGATGCAAAAAACCCGATTGTTGATCTGGGTAAGACATTAATTACTTTATTGCTTCTTCCTGGCTCACAACAAATTGTGGAGAGCTTTGAGAGCCCCGGAGCAAGAAATTCGTCTTAAAAGAAAGGAGTTAGTACACAGCATCTGCACTAACGAGCCTGCAGATGGACTGTACTCCATCCCTCGAGCCTCCAAGGGCTGTACCACCCATGTACCTGGTTTGAGCTGGATTCTCTTCCCAGCCAGGATACAGGACAGGGTTGGGTAGTAGGTCTGAGCAACTGATCCGAATTGAGGTCTTCCATCTCATATGCAAGAAGCAGGGTCTGTTCCTGCAAGCCCCATAGCAGCTTAAGAGTGGTTTGTCCCTGTAGCATTCAGTGAAACTCTAAGGGCATTTTATATGCTGCTCTGTAAACTTTGGGGATATTAAATTACCTTTTTTTTTCTACCATCAGCTGCCTCTCAGCTGCCGTATTGAGTACATTGAGCCCATACTCATACCTCTCTCCAGGGTATTTCCCAGGATGATGTGTATTTTCTTCAGCAGGCTGCACTATAGCACTGATGTTGCTGCTCCCTTTGGGTGTGGAAATTCGACGTCCGTGGTAGCGCGAAGTTGAGCAAAAATGAGTTTCCCTGTCCGGACAGAGTGCTCAGCACTGTCCCCTTGAATGGGAAGAGCACTGGAGCCCATGCCACTGGCATCGCCAGTCCCCATAGCCGTGCTTGCACCCTGGCAAGCCTGGCCTGCCTCTGCCTGCTCTCCGTTTTTTCCCAGGAATTTCTGGGAGTCCGTTTCATTCCCCACGTAAGTGAACGAGACTGAACTGTCCTTACAGCTTGCCTGCTGCTGACAGCTGCATGTTGCCTGTTTCTCCATATTTCAGAAAATCTCCGTAGAATAAGGACTGCCTGCTAGAAGAGAAAGGGAAAAACCTTCATCATCCATGTTGCTCAGAGAAGAATCACAGGAACCTTTGTGCCAGGAAATATGCCCTATTCAGCTGGAGGAACTTATGTTCAGTGTTATCTACTTTCCTGGAGGAGATGGATTTAGACAAGGAATCTCCATCCCAAAGCTTTTTTTCCTTTGCTAGGGTACAGAAAAAAAACTCCTGAAAATACAGATATTTACTATTGAAAAGGCTCCCAGAGGCATACCTAAAGTTTTAATACCAGAAATGCTAAATACTTTCCTGATTAATATTTGTAACTGAAAGGCAACCACAGGTTTCTGTAGTGATCAACACCCACTTTCTTCTTTGTTTTGAAGCCTAATTGTAGTATATACCAGATCCATGGTCCACCTAGAAGCCCACCTGTGATTATTAGTTCCGTGTTTTGGCACTGGGCTCAAATGACAGAGGAGATATTACAAGGTTCCTCTCATTCTCCATGACTTCTTTTTATTGCCTGACATATACCCTGCAGAAAACCTGGAAATTACTTTATAACAAGGCCAGAGGCCAGTCTTCTGCAAGAAGAATGTTCTTTCTCGTTGACATCCTGCAACCAGTCCTTGCTCTATCCTCTTTCATTATGGTTTCATTCAACAGATGCCCACCTTGTGTGTGTGAGGGTGGGTGATCTCATGGCACAGGCAGGAAGAGTAGCCCCTTTTTTACTCTCATACCCTTTCTGTCATAATTTTCAAGATGCCACAAAGGCTACCCTTGGATGACTTTCCTCTCTCCTCTGTGGAGTCAGAGATATATCAGTGGGTTTGGAATTAACATTTTGGGTTTGTGACGTCTTCCTCTTTCTTGCTGCTTGACCAAGTTCTCATCTTTTTCTTCAATTAGGAAAGATTGCTTTGCTGATGCAATTGTCCACTCAGCTGGAGTGAGGCCAATCTCTCATCACTTCAGCTCTCCTTGATTGCTTCCTGCCCAAACTCTAACGCAGAAGTTTGTACAAGAATCCGAAAAGTGATTACAAAATCCCACAAACCTTCGGAAAGAGAAACTTGGTCTTGATTTTTACCCAGAAAACAGTTACGATGAAGATTATTTTCATAGAGGAATTAAGTCATGGTGTGGTAAACCCCATGTTTTGTGGGTTTTTTTGGGGTGGTGGTGATGTTTGTTTTTAAAGGAGAGCTTTTATTCAAGTGTCCCAAACACTTTAACTTCACTATTTTAGTCAGATTGTTTTAATTTTTCTTAATGCCTCTGTCCAGGCAAACTGTTAGCAGAACATTTGTGTGAAAATAGAATGTAAAATCAACTCTTCGTGCAGTGCTGGAAATCCAATGCACTTCCTAAAGTAACATTGCTAGAAAGACAGGGGTTTTAAACAACTGTGATTCCAACAAATATCATATATCGGTATTTATTAAGTAGTTAATGAAAATGTTAAAATACAGATGATAATATTTGTTTTGACTCTTCTCAGTTTCCTTATGGTTCTGATTCAAAGCAGGGAAAACTGTATTCCTGTGTGTCACAGTTATTGAGTTTCTGTTTCTCTTTCTCATCATCCATTTCTAGCAGAACAGGTGATGGAGCATCCAGATCTCAGGTGGATCTGTTCCTAGTCAGGAGTGACAGTTGTGCCTTACAACAAAGCAAAGCAGAAATGCCATACCGTGTCAGACTGTGGGATCCTGGCTGGAAACCAGAATCCTTGACATCTAATCTACCTGCCATAAATAACGTTATTACCCCTCTTCAAGTTAGACATGTCAGAAAGTTGACTTCACCATTGTTACAAGGCAAAAGAATGGTTTTGGGGCTGGAAAAAATAACGGTTTTACATGTATTTGTTTGCTGCATAAAAGTATTACTAATTAGTATGGCTGTTTGTTTCAATATTACCTGTCACCTTTGCCCAGAGGCTGGATTAATGCAATGATTTTAAACAGGCAAATTTGTGTGTGTGTTTTGTCAAGATGACAAAAATATTTGGAAGCTTGCTGGTGTGCCCCAACGGTGATACAATGCTGTATCTGCTCATGTTACATCTCGTAGCACTTCAGCCCTCAAGCACTTCAGCACCTGCTTTTCATTTATGAAACAATTTCAGAAGGGTGAGCAATAATTAGTAGTTTCTGCTCCTTTGGTACCGCAGGTTTTGGTTCAACGATAAGCAAAACCTGTCTAGTAATTACGCTGTTTCCTGGAAGGGTCAACATGCTGTCTATCTGTAAGAATAATCCTTTTCTCTTTTCCACATTTACAGAGGAAAACCCTTGGACTCAGAAAGGGAAAACAGTGCAGCGAATTGTCCAGTTGAGGATACACAGCTGAGAGCACTCCTGAGACCTACTTGCCTTAACATGCTGTTAGCTCCCCACAGCCCTTTCTTAAGCAGTGTTACAAGCAACCGCAGGGTTTGACAAAACACACTTTTATCTGCCCACAGTGCCAGATACTGTATTTCACAAATAGTATTTCAGCTGGTAATAGTCGTTTCTCTGCCGCTTGGAGTCACCAATGAGGAGCAGCACTGGGAGAACAAAAAGGGTACGTTCAGCAAAATGCTACATATTTTTCTTTTTCTGGAAAAACAGTACCAAAATCTCTCTGTCATTTTCATTGCTGCTATAAATTTTCAGCAAGAACTGGTGCTGTTTATTTTTCAGACCTTGGCTATCACCTTTTGCTTCATTGTGAAGATTTTGGCATCAGCTCAAAGTCCATGGGTGACAAGGCTTTTGCTGGAGCAACCCCAGAGCTGTGCAACTCCCTGTTCCCTATGATTTGGTTTCTCCTTTCTCCATTCTGTCCCTCTTTTAATGAGCGTTTTCATTTCTGAAGTATTGCTATTTTTCATTTGCTTATCCTTCCCTATTTTGGGGTATTTTTTTAAGATGAAAAACTATGGGGTTTGATGTGTGGCATTCAACATTATTGAAGAAAAGTGCTCTTTTATACGCTTGGAGGAAAGTAACTTATGAACTGAAAAGGAATTAGTGGTAGTCAAGGAGGACAGGTAACATGCCAGTGAAGTTTCTGTAATAAGGCTAACCAGTAAGCAGTGCAAAAGATCAAATGGGTTAATCCAGTAAAGAACAGGCCAAGAAAAAATGCCCCTTGTACCTGCAATCAGCATGAAGAGCTGCAGGAAGGGCTTTGTGCTGGGTGCTCACCCCAGGCTGCTCGGCAGGACTTGCCCCATAGCATGAGGAAGGAGCAAGTTTTTCCTGCTGCCCTCCAAGGGGGTAGAGCCCCTGTCCAATTGTGTAGGATTTCCAAGAAAACCAGGGAGAAACCGTTATCCTTACCCCTCCCGCAAATACCTACTGCTATAGTTTACCCGGGGCTGTTTTGTAAAGGGACTTTCCTCTAGTGACCTGTAGGTGAAGAGATGCTGCTTCAGGGGTGGAGAAAGTTCTGCTCCCTCCGTGCCCCAGCCCCGGTGCCCAGGAGCAGACCCCAGCTTCCCTGGGGAGATCTCTGCTGCAGGACCTGGGCACATACGAGGACAGACAAAAGGGGGGATATCTAGAGCCACGTGTTGGAACGTGCACCTAAGGATGAAATAACACCCCTCTTCCTCTGGCTCAGGCTGATGAAGGCTAGCAGAATAGCCTACGGTGAACTTCAGTCCCCAGATATAAAGCATCAGTTCAGTGACTTAAAAATAAATAACAAAAGAAAAAGCAAAACAAATCTACCCCTGAAAAAACATCCCTCTAAGCCTTTACCACATCAGGTGTAATTGTAGTGCCCAGTCCAAAATGAATCCCGACATCCAGCTGAACCCACGTCGAGTCACTTAAAAATTGAATTAAAGACAATGTGCATGAGTCAGAATTTTATAATTATTAATAATAGTATTTTCTTATTATTATTTTTGTCCCTTAGGCAACATCAGAATTTGAGAAGTATTTAAGACAGTAGTTTGAAATCCTGTTCTTTAAACATGCACCAGTATTGTCATTTGCCTGGAAGCATCAATGCCAAAAAAGTTTCCATGGGAACAGTATGTGATTCTATCATGCCTTTAACCTCTCTAATCCCAGGGGTGGAAGATTGAACCAGAGTCCTGAACTCCGGCAATTATACTTTTACTAATGGTTTTCAGTCCAGAGGGGAACATACTCAATGGGGGAAAAAGTGATTCAGATATATTAGTAATATAAGCTCTACCTTGAAGTGTCATTAAGAGCACCACTCTTTTCTACCAAAAATAGCCAAGTGGCCACATTACTCAGATTAAGAAGCCATTTGAAAAAAAATATGAATCCCCTAAAATAAACCCCACTTGGGTTCCCAACCTGAGCCACTTCAATTACTCTTCATCTTGATTAATTACTGATTAATTACTCTCAATTAACATTAAGAACAGTTGCATTGCTTCATTTCCTCTGATTTATTTAGATCTGGAGCTTTAAAGAAAGTTTCTAAGTCCACAGTACTTTGAATATTTATTACAGGAACTATATCCAATGCAATAAATGCTCCTGGCCTAATTCTGCTATTTAGCAAGTAGGTGTGAAACCTGTAAGCAGAAAAAACTCAGTTTGAAGCTAAAAGCCTCAGTATCAGACTCCATGTCTGATACAAGAGGCATAGTATTTCTGTTCCTAATAGCTATAAGGAGATTTAATATGTTATTAAACCTCAGTCACTGCAATCATCTCTCATATTTTCTGTAGAAATCTTGAAAGAAAACATGGTAACAAATGGGTAAGGATAGAATTTCATCCTTAATTTGTAAATGTCTTGACTATAATACACATGCAGATTATTTTAAATTACTCTGGCAAAATAAAAACTTCAGTAGGAGGAAGAAAGCCATTGCAGTGTCTTGTAAAAGCTCCAGTAAAAAACCATGTTATTAAATAACATAATTAAAAAATCTTATGTCAAACTGCAAAGCCAAAATGAGCATTTGGAAATCTCACTCTTTCAGTCTCGGTAGCACTTGTAAACTATGTTCTGTGCTCTCTGGCTAATTTTGTAAAGTCCAAGTTGCTTATTATTTTCTTCCCTGTGAAAGGATGCCAAATACGTATCTTCCGAGCTGGAAGGAGCTAATCATGCTATGTTTAGTCAGTCCTGGATGAAAGAACAGCTCAGAAGTGTGGAAAGATGTATATCTGAAAACAGTGAAAAAAAGAGAGAATTTTCAAGTGGATCACAGTGGTTTTTTGTTCTTTCTACATCTATGGTCTATTATTAGGTCGATGTTTTTTTGTAATTTAAATACCACAACAACTTTCCAGTCTTTCTGCTTTTTTGCACAGTCTGTTCTGTGGAACTGGTATTATTTTGTACCCAGTTATTCCCAACCAGCTTGCAGGAAAGTGCACTGGCAAGAAATCTGTATTAAGACACACTGGGAAAAAGAATTAGTGGGGCCCAGACACAAAAGGTGTCGCAGAGCATGGAGACCGCAGAACAAGTGGTTTGTGAGCACAAAAGATGACATGAATAAAGTAGAGCGAAGCAGGTCAGTTTTAGCTGAAGAAAGGCAGAACAATTTATGACTCAGGCTCAGTCAGGTCAGCAGAGACTTTAGAAGTAATCAGATCTGAATGAATTCTTGGCTCATAGGTGGTCCAGAGAATTGCTCGGACGTGAGGGTTAAGATTAGGCCATAGTATTTCTCCCACGTTACCTTTAGCTGTATTTCAAACCTGCTCCAGCAGTCAGCCCTGCTTGCCTGGGTGAAACCATTGAGGATCCATGTGCGCAGGGGTATGGGCACCTGCGAGGGACCACTGGTTATGTGCAAAGCGCCCCAAGTTCTGGCAGAACTTAAGAACTAGTATCAACGAGGCCTATATGTGTGGATGTATATGTGCACGTATATACATATATACAACTGCATATACGTACACACACACGCATATAATCCTGGATGTGAAAATACACAAAGGAGGAACTTAAATGTAGGACGTTCCTATTGATGGATCTCTCTGATAGGAATACACGATTATATGCCTTATGGCAGATATGCAGAGAGTCCAGGGCATCTACATGTGTTTGACCAACCACGCACAAATTACTTAAACATACACAGTTTACACATCCAGAATGCACAGGACCTAGTGGACACACATGGGGGATGTTGCTCCGTATCCCAGCTTAGTCAGGGACTCTGCCCCAGTGAAACTACAGGGTGCTCAGGAATCCCAAATAAGTAGATGAAAGTTCCCATTCCTCCCAGACAAAATTTCCAGGTGAAAAAAAGGTGACTGTATCCAAGAAAAGCTCACCCAGGTGGTGACCCTACTTCTTCTTAGCTGCTGTCATGTTACTCTGTGGTGCAGAAAGGCCTCTCCTGACCCTCTGGTCACCTGGCACATTTCTGGCGTGTCAGGGTGCCCTCCCGTGCTGTCACAACACCCATGTTCTGGGCATGGCTGGAGCTATCTTGCATCCCACCACCTTAGATAACAGAACTATTGCAGCGCTGAGCTTCTTGACAGCTACAGCCCTCTCTGAATCTTGCCATAGTAGCTGCTCCATCGTATTCTATAGGGATCCTGGACGCTGGGGGTATTCCTGTCAACATGTGTCATTCACAATATTTATTAGAAGTAACATAATTCTCATTATTTGGGAACTGGAAGATACTGCTCTCTCCTATGATTTCGTGTAACAGATTTGGAAACTCTGCAATCAGAAAGCAGCAAAACTAAAATCTAAAAATTGCGTTCCTTTTCTTGATCTTATTTCACACTAAGTGAATGCATATCATTTGGAGGCAGAATGCATGAGTTTTCTTGGAGTGCTGATAATTATATTTCCTACAAAAGTCTCCAGTAGAGAAAATCATGAGCAGAAACAACTAAGTACTGATGCAATGCACAATAGTCGCTTTTATGATCAAAGAATAAACTGAAGGCAAAACTTTGTCCGAGAGCAGTAACGGTTATGATACCCACTGAAGAGCAAGTTTGCTAAGACTAACTTCTAAAACTCTTGGGAAGTTACCACACTCATTCACATGATGATCTTAGAGGTCTTTTCCAACCTTAATGATTCTACCATTCTATCATGATTCTACATATTACACAGCTCCTGTAAACTGCTTTTGTTCTGTTTTTGTTTGGTCTTTCCATGCTCTAGAATTAATTTTGAAAATTGAAGAGATTTCAGCCTGCTGTAATAACTACCAGCCCTGGCATATTTTAATGGCTTGTCTTATTTGGCCCTCTGAGTATGTATCCTTGCACAAACAATCCTAAAATATGATTAATTAAGAACAACAAGCTTATTTGTCTCTATTAATGACATTATGTGTTTCCATTCCTTGAAACTGATTTTATTAAATCTTTGTAGAGAACCATTAGCAGTAGTGATCCCTCTGACTAAAACAGACTGGGAAAGTGGTTCTCATGCTGTCCTGCGTTTCTACCATCTTTATAGTGGGAGGCTAGGGGAGGTGAAAGGCCTATTACTGCAGTGAAATCCTGCCACCGAAATCAGTGACAGTCTGCATGGGTTGATTTTCAGGCCCATTTTAATCTCCAATATAAGCACTATTGCAGGGAAATACTTGCAAGACTGATGGTGATCAAGCATTAGGGAAAATTAAAACATTGTATGAGGCTTCCCTAAATTATGCTGACGATCACTCTGACCAATACCATGACCAAGAAAATAAATTTTTAATCCCTGTTTCCTTCCTCTTTCTCCATCTGCATTTGGCAATAAATTGGCTCACCTCAGGAATGGACTTTTTGCATTCAAACCTGGAAAACTGGCCACTTTAATTCCATAGCGGCAGTCAAGTGCTGTCTCTACAGCGGGTGACACAGCAGGAGCTGGCAATTTTTCTCAAAACTGTGGGAGTATTTTGAAAACAAGCTTTATCCCTTCCGTTTGAGAAACAGCTGTCAAGATACAATGGAACTTTTATGAACATTGTTTTAAACTTTAAGTAGACTTACTAAATTATTTCAATTCAGAGTAGATTTTTCTGTGTTCTGTGTATGGAGGTTGACAGTTTCTGTCTTCTATGTAGCTCATACGCGAATTGAAGTGATATGAATACTCTGTACTACATTTCAAATTGCAATAATTTCTGTGTGAACATGGGGATACGTTTTCAAAGAAATGGGCAGGAGACCAACCTGAGGAATAGAAGTGAATAAAGCTTTTAAGCTCAACCTTGACATTCAAACCACTTGCTTTACTGTTCATTGTTTTGTTGCTGAAATATAGAACGCAAATATAATACAAGTAAAATATGGTAGGAAGTGAAGTTTGCTGTAATTTTGAAAGTATCAGTCAAGGCATGAGAGTAAATGACAAATGTCCTTCTCTGTTCTTGATCTGTTTTTCCATTTGAGTCAAGAGGTTGGTGTATCTTTAGAGAAGCAGGACGCATTATAGATTCCATTATATCACTTCTAAACCATTAAAATATTGTATTATAGTCAGTAGCTTCAAAAGGGTACTCATATCTGAGTTCAAAATGGGTTCTTGCATCCCAGTTGCACTCTCTGCAGACATTTATCTGCATAGACATTTGCTTCTCATGAAAAACGTATTATCTGTATTGTGAGAATAAATGAAGAGGGGCAAAGAAAAGAAGTTCCATTTTCAGCTAGTTGCCATCTGTCAGCACATTACTTCAGCTCTCAGTTGTCTTTTGGTCTCTGCCAGTGCAAATATTCATATTGTTTCAAACATCTTAAGCTTCCGTGTGCAGATTCAACCTGTCTCAGATGAACTGCACTATGGGCCTTGCCCACAAAAGTTTTGCTGAAGTCAACAGGACTTTGTGCACCTAAGGAAGGAGTACCGAGTGATGCTACTTTAGATTCTTCAATATAGTGTGGATTAAGCTGGGCCAGGTGACAAGGTAGCTTATTCAACCTGTCCATCCAGCTCCTCTCTGAGAGGTGCCACCCTGCCACTGTCATAGCTCAACAGGAAGCCTGGCAGTTCCAGAGCCACAGTCAGTGAAGAAAAACAAACCCAAATAATTGCCAGTTTACTTTAGGCAGTCTCTTATAGGAATAGCTGTATGGTGTAATCAGCTACCCCAAAGCGGGGATAGAGATCGTGGAGGTGAACCACTTCAGCCTTCCAGCTTCCACATGTAAGCCTATGGCCTACACTCTTAGGAGATATGTTGCAATAAAAACTTCAAGCCTGTGCACAAGAAGACGTGCATATCTCAGTACAGGATAAGTTTATATCAAATTTGTTTATTTTCTTCTTCTTTTTTTGACTTGAATAGGACATGGTATTCTATTCAGCTTGAAATCTTGTCATTAAATTGTCTTTATTTAGTTTGTAGTTGTATCGAGAACCTTGGAAAACTAAAGTTAAAACATTGCAACATAAAATCAATGCTCACAAACATTGTGAGCCAAGTTATTTTGCTTTGATCCCTCCAGGACCAGGCTGATTTGGTCCCAGGGGATAAGCATCTAACTTGATCATCATATGGCAGGGAAGGACAGCTTTGGACAGACTTTTTCAAATATGCCTGAAGATTTACAATTCAAAACAAACTGTTTTTCAACAGCTTCATTTTGGCTTTTCATGTCAGCAGTTAACAGAAGTAGCAACTCTTGCCTTCCTTAAATCAACCAAAAAACCTGTGCTCCAGCTTTATGCTGTGAAGGCTTTTCCCAACACAGGGAAAATTCTCCAGTGGCAAATGTAAACTATTGCCCATTAATTTTACACCGTAACACATGAAGTGTTCCCAGTTGATACAGATGTTGGCTAATGTTGTATGTAAAGACGTATATCTGCCTAAACCATAGGTGAAACCACATCCATTTCCCATGTTTTCCATTCTCGTGTAGAACACTGGTGATGTTGTGGACTGAACATTCACCTGGGATAAACTTGTGCCATTGTACAGCAGGTCGTGTCTGTACACTCTACGGTATGAACATAGCCCTGATACCAGTAGGCGTCTCACTGTCCACACCTTGAAGTTGTGCCTTTATGGTATAGGGCAGGACAATGTGTAAGGACGTGCCCACTGGCTGACGAGGAGGGAGTCCGGGGGTTGCAGAGAGAGCACTTTCGTCGGTAGGCTGCTGACACACGATTAGGTTTAAGGCTCAGTCAGAAACCTTTTCCTAAGGCATTTTTTTACCTTCAGCCCACACAGTTATTTCTTTTATTACCTAGTATTGTTTGAGGGATAAATAGTTCCTCATGCCAAGTATTATGTTCACAGACTTGAACAGCTCTTTGTTTAAAAAGAGAATCCAGGCACTCTGCCCTCACCTTTAATTGCTGTTCAAAGAAGGGAGCACCTTTTCATCCCTTTCTCCTTTCATGTAAAAAGGCCCATGAGATTTTTGGAAAATTATGTCCTGCTGCCTTCAAAACGGGCCCTAAGACTTTTCCATTAGCTCAGTACATTGGGGAATAGTTACTTTTCATGTAGTTTTCACAATACATTCCTAAGAAATTGTTTTGATATTATGCAGTTGGTTGCGCAGAAAATATTTTTTCATTAAGATTGTCTTGATCATTTTCAAATGTTTTAATATACAGAGAGATTCAACATAATGATATTCCCCCTAGTATGCTCAACCAACAGTTACTAAGAAAACCAATTTCTTCACAAAGAAAATATCAGCCCCTTGTTTTAAAATCTCCCTGTAGTTCCCAAGGTAAATATTCTTCACTGGGAGGAGAGAAAATAAGTGATTGCTGAGTTATAGGACCTGTATTATACAAAGTCTTCTGAGTGCTGCCCGGTTCTGAATACTTTCTTGCATGGCAAGCACACGAGTGGAGTCGTGGTTTTGACTATCATTTCTGCTTATCCATCCTACTCCACTGCCCTTTCCATACTTACTGTCTTGCAAGTAGTTAATGATTTTTCATGTGGCTGCAGAAATGTGCACAGCATCCTGCTGCAAGATGTACGTAAAAATCTATCATCATTACCAGTCCTTATAAAGTTATTTAGTCTACTTTTTACATGGCTAATAAAATTCTAAAAATTCAAGAGAAATCTCCTAATGGAGCTTTAATGCTACTTTGCCTGATATAAGTATTATAAAGTAAATCCTCACCTATAAGGCTTTATGTTTTATCCTCTGTTTTGTAAAAAATGTTGCTCATGTAGTATTAAATAATCTCTTTGTTGTAAATTTTTAAGCCATTGATGTTGGGTAAATGTAGTATTTTTAGCTGTGTTTTTCTTGTTGAACTATATATTAAAGTATTTCACTCGAAAGATATGTTAAAAACAAGAATCTGGCACGAAGTTCTGATACGTCACAGAATTAATCTAAACTTTTCTGTGGAGGTCTAATTTGCCAGAACTTGACTAAGAAGGAGCAGTCAGTTTATCCAAAGGTCTGAATATGAGAATTGTGTTAAAACATGTTAGACGTCTGCTCAAAAATTTTCACTCAGGATGAAATGGTTTGGATTGTTCAGAAGCAAATTAAATTTTCATAAATGAAAGCTGTTTCTGAGCACTACCACACAGAGGTCTAATGCAAGTTGCTCTGTGTGCTTTAAATTTAAATCTTTAGTTAATTCAGCTTAGCTTTCTTGAGTGTCTCAGTGAAAACAAAGTATTAATGGAATAACACTGATTTGCCTTCTTCATGATTAAATAAAAAGGTAAAACTAAGGAGAAGAGCAGTTCTCTCTGGTTTGATCTCTTGCGAGATTTACTGACTTAACAATAGAGAATGGAGTCTCATGGTTAATAGCATCAGTTTTGCTTTCAATTTTTTTTAGTGGTTTGGGTTTTTTTTCTTGCAAAACCTGCACTGACTGCTTCACAAAATCATCATTTTCTTTGCTAGGGTATGACTTTCCAATGGTCACTGCTGCTCATCAAACTTTTCCGTTTAGGAGCATCAGCAAATGATTTTGATCATACTCAGTCTTCAGTCACACCCTCTCTGTCCTCTCCCTGATGGCTGCTTAGTCCTACACACATCTACCCCTTCCCTTTTTCTTTTGCCCGTGTTCATTCTAGAGGGTAAGGGCAGATCTGAGTACCACAGTCGTCTGCTGCATGGCTCCATTTAAACACCCCAGTCACAGCATACGACAAGAAGTAGTTGACAGTATTCAGTGGAGTAGCAGATTTCTTCACTTGGCACATCATACATGTACTACTGCTTTCATTTCAAACAATGTACGTATTGCATTTCACATGCATGGATGGGGGACTGCCATAGCTGGAAAACTGGAACATTACACTTTGCATATGTTGCTGTTCTATTAAGACAGTGTCATAGCACTGGCTATGAATTTCAAGGGATTACCAGTTCCTGTATGTGTATAAATATCTGAATATACAGATTAATTAATCCATACTATCATATATCTTTTTTCCTACAGTAGTGTAACCGTAGTATACTGCAGTATAACATCACTCACCCTCAGCAACTTTCTAAAGAAGGGACTAGCTACCAGCCAGTCAGGCACTCCCTCATGTAAGGTTCCCATCACTGATCTTTAAGGAAATGTTCAGTTTTCACTAATATTGTCCAATTTCTTCCCTTAGGAGGAAGGTCAATAGTGGGTTTTTCCCTTCTCCCTCTCAACCTCTCCACCATATCATCCAGAACATAATACAGCTTCTGCTGGCAGCCAATGTAGACTCTCTAAAATTTGGCATGCTGCTGAATTATGTTACACAAAATCCACCTGATTTCATGGCTTCAAGAGCCAATATAATCTAAATGACCACCAAGAAGTTATGCCTGGAAGAGTGGGAGCAATAGGCATGTTCAGACATGGTATGGTTTCAACTAAACAGGGGGAAAAAAAAAAAAGGCTGCTTGACTTAGTTGCAGATTAAAATTTTCACAGTGTGCTATTTGCCTCGGTACAGACTCAGGAGTAATCCAGTAATTCACTGTGTTGGCAGCTCTTGGAAAGGTGAAGATTAGCTCTTTCCACTGTGGGTAGAAGAACAAAGCCATTAAGATATCCATGAAGATATTTTCTTTCATTCAAACTTTATCCTTCTTATTATAGTGTCATAGAGATGATTTACAATGCAGTAGCCTTCATTTGGGTCTGCTCTCCAGATGGCAAAGTCAGAAATACTTCTCCCAGGTTATTTGTAGCAAACAAATGCGAGAAGAATTACTGGTTTGATCTTTGTTCAATATCCAGAAATCTGGGTATTTGAATCAGTTTGGGCTAGAAATCAGTGTAGAAATATTGCGTGGTAATTTTACTAAACCAGCTAGTTTGGAGGTGAAGGAAATTAGCAATCTTTAATGGAAAAGTTTCAAACCATCAAAAGTGTTTACCTTTTATCTAGTTGCACTGTAATTCTATTATTTTAATACAATATTTTATATAATGTTAGCCGATCATGTCTACACAGACTCACTGAATGTTCCCTAGAGACATTATTACTTGATTTGAAGAAGCTATTTCTAATATTTTAAATTAATATAAAGTTATATTTGCAAATTTTTTGGTGACATTTTGAGTTGAACAGAATTGCTTAAAACAGCGTATTCTCCATGTCAAATTTAATTTTTAGTAACATGCTACAGAAAATGTCTTTATTTGTCATGAATGGCATAAATAGTAATAAAGTCTATTTGAGACAGTCTGTATTTACTCTGCAGCAATGACTAATGATATTCAGGATACTGAAGGGTATGTCATTCCAGAATTTATTTTGGAAAGTATTTGACATTTTGCTGAATATTGTACGTAGGATAGCCCAAATGGATATATTAGCTGATACTATGTTATAACTGTACCAATACAATACTCACTTGGGCAATTTATTAATGACAGCTGAAATCAAGAAAGTAATTCTGATGAAAAAAATTTATGCCTCTAAATACATAGTATGTTACATAGTTAAAAAGCAAGTATTTTAAAAACATTTCAGAACTTTTTAATACATAATGTTTATCACCTAAGCCTTAGTAAAATGCCTAAGAGTATAATTCTCAAAGAGAATAATCCCGTCTAGCAATTATTGAAACATAACCTATTAATTTTGTTGAGATTAGAAACAAATTATTTCACTTCCATACAACGCAGTGGGGCCAAATAGGAAACTGAAAGTCTTTCCAGGGTTTACATTTCCAGGCATAGTTGTCTGTGGCATCATAATATTTTAACTATGAGAATAGAACAGAACAAAACAGAACAGAATATACCAGTTGGAAGGGACCTGCAGTGATGGCAACGGATGAGGAGAAGGCTGAGGTATTCAATGACTTTTTTGCCTCAGTCTTCACTGGCAGCCTCTCTTCCCACAACTCTCGAGGGGATGGACTGCAAGATGGGAACTGGAGGAGCAAAGTCGCTCCCACTGTCAGAGAAGATCAAGTTCAAGACCACCTGAGGAACATGAACATGCACAAGTCTATGGGACCTGATGAGATGCATTCCAGAGTCCTAAGGGAATTGGCTGATGTAGTTGCCAAGACACTCTCCATGATATTTGAAAAGTCCTGGCAGTCAGGGGAAGTCCCTGGAGACTGGAAAAAGGGAAACATTGCACACATTTTTAAAAGGGTAGCATGGAGGACCCTGGGAACTACCGACCTGTCAGACTCACATCTGTGCCTGGGAAGATCATGGAGCAGATCCTCCTAGAAGCTCTGCTAAGGCACATGGAGGACAGGGAAGTGATTTGAGACAGCCAGCGTGGCTTCACCAAGGGCAAATCCTGCCTGACTAACCTTGTGGCCTTCTGTGATGGAGTGACCACATCAGTGGACATGGGAAGAGCTACCAATGTCGTCTATCTGGATTTCTGTAAGGCCTTTGACACGATCCCCCACAGCATCCTTCTCTCTAAATTGGAGAGATGTGGATTTGATGGGTAGCCTGTTGAGTGGATAAGGAATTGGTTGGATTGTCACATCCAGGGGCTATTGGTCAATACCTCAATATCCAGATTGGTGAGTTATGTCCCTCAGGGACCAGTACTATTTGTATTGTACTGGTATTGTACCAGTACAATATCTTCATCACTTACATAATGGGATCAAGTGTACCCTCAGCAAGTTTTCAGACAACGCCAAACTGCACGGTCTGGTTAACACACCTGAGGGATGGGATGCCATCCAGAGGGACCTGGACAAGCTCAAGGAATAGGTCCATGTGAACCTCATGAGGTTCAACAAGGCCAAGTGCAACCCCCGGTATCAGTACAGGCTGGGGCATGAAGAGATTGAGAGCAGCCCTGCCAAGAAGGACTTGGGGGGACTGATGGATGAAAAGCTGGACATGAGCTGGCAATGCGTGCTCACAGCCCAGAAGGCCAACCATATCCTGGGCTGCATCCAAAGCAGCGTGGCCAGCAGGTCGAGGGAGTTGATTCTGCCTCTCTACTCCGCTCTGGTGAGGAGTCCTGCGTCCAGCTCTGGAGCCCTCAGCACAGGAAAGACATGGACCTGTTGGAGCGCGCCCAGAGGAGGGCCACAAAAATGATCAGAGGGATGGAACCCCTCTGCTGTGAAGAAAGGCTGAGAGACTTGGGGTTGTTCATCCTGGAGGAGAGAAGGCTCTAGGGAGACCTTATTGCAGCCTTCCAGTACTTAAAAGGGGCTTCTAAGAAAGATGGGGACAGACTTTTTAGCAGGGCCTGTAGCAACAGGACAAGGGGTAATGGTTTTAAACTAAAAGAGGGCAGATTTAGACTAGATGGAAGGAAGTAATTTTTGACCATGAGGGTGGTGAACCACTGGCACAGGTTGCCCAGAGAGGCGGCAAGATATCCTATCTTCAACATTCAAGGTCAGGTTGGACGGGGCTCAGATATCCTATCTTCAACATTCAAGGTCAGGTTGGACGGGGCTC
>NW_010552095.1:0-318 GCF_000687285.1 Phaethon lepturus
CCGGTCCGGCGGAGAGGGGCAGAAAGAGGAGACGCCGTCGGAAAATAAATGTTTGGTTTAGTTTTTCTTCTGGTCCTTCAAGAGCTGGCGAGGTGGGGGGCGAAAAAAAGGATGAACAAAACCCCCCCATCCGTCCCTGAGCTTCCTAACTCCTCCTGCATCTCTCGAGTGAGAAGAAAGAAAGAAAAGCGAACGCTGAAAAGAAAAACCAAAACAAAACACACGTAAATCGCGGCGCGGGGTCGGAGCGGCTGCGAGAGAGAACGTCGGTGCAGGGAAAGGTACGCTCACACACACAAAAAGAAAGTGCGGTTCCTC
>NW_010552095.1:394-705 GCF_000687285.1 Phaethon lepturus
GGGCAGGGGCGAGACAGACAGACAGACGGGCAGAGCGGAGATGCGTGCGGATCCGCTGCTGGTACCAAAGGGTTTAGCCTAGAGATGGTCGGGAGAGATAAAGGCTGAGAGAAAAGGGGATGGCATTTTTTCCCTCTTAAATTGATATTTAATGGGAAAGCCTATTGGACAGAAACCTGGACACGAGTCACTTAATTGGACTTGACATCTGTCACAGTGTGGGAGTTTTCACAGCCCAAATATTTTCAGCAGATCAGATTCTCGCTGAATCTGTGCCACAAATTATAACAGTCGAGAGCAACCCACGATAT
>NW_010552095.1:993-16462 GCF_000687285.1 Phaethon lepturus
ATCTAGAAAAACACCACTGGCATTTTGCATGCAGACTAATAAATAAGCTTTAAACATCCATTTGCATCATGTACACCGAGCATGTGGAGAATCATCGGATCATTTTGCTAGCGCGTTTATTTTTGTGGTCCCCCTGCCCTGTCTCTCACCCACCCAGGACCCCGATGCACAGCAGCCACAGCCCTGCCAGAGCCCCAGGGGGCCAGAGAGGGCCCCCCGCCCCGGTCCCTCTGCCCCCCACCTCCCTGAGGCGAGGGAGCCGGCCACGGGTCTGTGGATTTTCTGCTCACGAGAGGCTGGATGGAGCCAGGCCCCTTCGTGCTGGAGCCAGGGGTGCCTGTGACTGAGGTGACTCTTCTCGCTGCCACCTTGCCCCAGCCCCAGCCGCCTCCCAGCTGGCAGCCCCTTCTCCGTGCTCATCCCCTTTTCCCCGTCTCCCTCCCTGCGGAGCCCATCAAACAGGGGTCATAGTCATTTTTTTAGGTGTAATCATTTTCCTCCCTGGGGAGTTTTCTGTACCAGGAGGTGTGGTGGCAGGCTCACCCGAGTTCCCCAAAAGGGGCAGTGGGAGGGGTGGGTGAGGTAGTGGTCTCCTGCAGAGAGCAGAGCTGGTTCTGCTGCTCACCAGCAGCTCTGTGGGTGCTTGGCCTCACCAGAGCCGCTTCTCTTCCTGGATCCCATCACTAGGATGGGTGGGGGTGAGGTGGCAGGAAGGCACTTGTAAGGGTCCCTGCGGTTCATCCAGTAACATATGCAACAGGCTGGGAGATCTCCGAATGGGGAGAGGTTCTGGTCTTGATAATGACTTACAGGACCTTAACAAGAACAGTAGCATGCCTGAACAATTTTGGGTTTTGTCAATTTGTTTGAAAAGGATAGATACTCTGGCAAAGAATACAGTCTCCCTGTGCGTCACCTGGCCCACTAGCAAAAGAAACACCTGCAAGAAGGTCCTAATGGACATTTCTTCCAGAGAAATGTGGGAATTTATCTCCCTTCCCCTGCCCACACCAGGTCTCCACCTCCAAGGAGGCTGTCACTTGTTTAGGTGCTCTGACTCCACATACTGGTTTCATGGATGGCCAACACGGTCCCAGCAGGGTCTCTGGAGATGCTTGGCTAAGCGATCCTTGGCTGCCATGGGACATGCTTGTCAAGACCCATCGTGGAAGGTAGAGTGTAGAAATGCAGTACAGCCTCTGGCTGGGAAACGTGTTTGCCCTCAGCCCACCTCTCTGCCAGTCCTGACAAGGGGCTTCCTAGACCTGCAGAAAGCCTCCTGCCAAGCTCGAGGGGCGCAGGGAGGCATTGCTGTGAGGTACCTGGTTTGCATGGAAAGCGGGGTTACATTGGTGCTTGGGGGTGTGTTTCAGCTGCTAGGCACAGGGACTCAGTACCGTGAAGAGAAGTAACGAAAATCTCAGCTACCCTGTCAGGAAGGTTCAGATGCAAATCACTGAGGCTGTGGCAACATCCCCGTTCAGCTGAGCTCTGAGGTAACCTTCACAGAAGCTCTTTGGAGATCAGGATCTGATCACTTCAAGGGTGCTGTGCTCCATATTGCAAGACCCAAGGTCCCATTCCAACAAAAGACCACCATGCCACACTTGAAGGAGCAAGCTGTGAAGGAGACCTTCTCCAGCTCTTATTCATCTGTGGCTCAGGGCTGGTGGCTTTGGCTTGCAGTACTTTGCAAGGTGTAAGTCTGAGACCTCAGCCCACAGAAGCTGCACGTTATGGAATAAGTAGCTAAGGCTGCCACAGATAACAGCCAGGGAGCTGCTAATTCATGCAAGCCACCCTGCTCTCTGCTGCAGATGCTGTCATCGCATGGCTGGCTTTTTATTCTTAATTTCCAGGAAGAGACCAAGCAGTTGCTTCTTGATGCTCTTTGGTTATGAACAGACATTTCTGACACCCCATAAAGTGCTGTTTACTGCCACTGTGATCCGATTATCCCACTGCTCTTCTCCCAGCCATATTAAATCTAGAGGTCCCCACCTTGTCCTGGGCATGTTAGGCCTGTGGCATCTACCCAAAGAGCCCTGCTGGGATACTGCAAATCTTCTCACCTCAGCTGCAAGAGTCAGGGTGTAGCTTCTGTATCTGTAGCCCTAAGAAGCCAGTCAGAAATGCTGGAGCTGACAGCCTGGCTCTTCTCTGAGTAGACAAAGCCCCAAAGACCAGAAGCAGAGCCAAATTCTCTCATCAGAGAGCTCTCCTGCCTCCCACTGCTCACACTTGGAGGAAGATTCTAGTTTCCAGAGCTCAACATTCCTGGGCCCAACTGGCCCAGATGTAGAGGTCATCAGAAATGATCAGAGATTATGGGGCAAAAATGCCGTTGATGGAAACTAAAACAGTTCCATTTTGGCAAAGGAGGAATGACTAAAGCTCTTCCTCAAGCTCTCTGTATCCTTTTTGTTAGACTATAGCCTGATGGAAGTGGAGACCTGTATGTTGGGACTCGTTATGGTCCCAATGGAAGCTGCATAGATGCAAGTCCATCTTATGACTTGTATCTCCAAATACAGTCATGGCCAGTGTAAGCCTATGGTTGGTCTCTTCACTAAGCAAGCATCTCAATGGCATCAAGACTAGCTGAAATTCCCAAATGGTATCAAAGATGACCTCAATGGTATGAATAGCATTGTTTGGCTTCTCCATAAAAGGTGAAACCACAGACTCTGAGATGCACCTGATGAAGGGAAAATGAATAGGAAAAACTGAGGCATAACAAGGGTCTCCAGTTTGCACAGTTGGATGTCCAAGGACATTGTATGGCTGTGACCTTACTGCAGACTAAATCCGTGATAGCGAATCTTGAAGCACAAGTGGACAGACATCTCCTGGGGGAGAATCTGGCATTACATTTTGCCACACTGGAGAGCTGTAAGGGAGCCACAAGCATCTATTCTTCTTTACCTGGCTTGAGACATTGCTCCCAGGGCTTGGAGGCATAGGAGAAGTGGAGCGGATTTCTTGTGGATGGCATTGCAGCTCACGCAACTCCCATCTCCTTCCCAGCAACCTCATAAGTTTAATGAGAATGAAAGGTGGCCAGAGAAAGATTCAGTATCAAAAACTGAACATCTCACCTTTGTAGGGACCATCTCACTGAAAAGCAGGAAGAAAATCATCCTATTTTGACTTCCAGGGCTTACTGACAAGTCCATAAATACTTAAGATCCAGAACTGCTCACTAGATAAGACCTAGCATGGAACTAATATTAGTAAATTCATTAATGATAGCAAGTAAAAGCTGCCCACTGCTATGAGACTTACAGCAAAGCATCACAGGCCACCAAACAGTATCAAGTGACAGGTGGTGCTGAATCTGCAACAGAGACCCACAACCCAGGGTTTTTCAGGGGCCAGTGGGATCAGGCTCTGCAAAGGCAAGATTCAGAAGAGGATTATCTTCAGGGTGTAGACAGAAGAGACATGACTGAAAACAGTGCTGCCATGTGATGGTATTTTATGGAAAGGGGGCACTTGCTTGTGTGAACGTCTCAGATTCATGTCACACAATCATTTGAAGGCAATGTCATTCGTGACAGTAGCCTGGGTTGGCACGTACCCACTAAAAGTCTGCAAGGGTGCAGCACTAACACCCTGGAGTAGCCATTTGCCTGAAAACCTGTCTTCCTGGCAAAGCAGAAGAACGAAAGAACCCAGCTGCGTTCTCCAGCGCTGGGCCAGGTATTAGGAAAATAATTTTTCACTTACAGCCTGAGCAAGTCTCACAGGGCCGCCATGGGGAGACATGAAACACGGGAACCCACAATGCCACTTTTACGGCGTTGCTTGTCAGAGCAGAGCTGCACTTCCATTACCGACACGTCCTCTATCTGTCGAAAGGACATCTTTCCAGGATGCTTGAGAACATCCATTCTCTTTTATAGCATACGCCATTCACGTTGCTGGCATATGCTGCCCGTTGAAATAAATGGAGCTTGTCACTCTTGGATGTGTTCCTTGGAAATAAACGGTCAAACAAATTAGAACACTGAGCCATGAAAATCCTTGTCCTTTTGAAAAATCTGTGCTGGATATAGCTCAGTGCCTCTGCTTGTGGTTTCCTTGGATGTTTGGGTGATATTTTTTGTTTCCCACCAGTCATGTTTGCTTTCTCTAGGCAGTGGGATTGAGGCTGTTTTAATAACTGGTTGGGAGCTTTGCGGCTGCTGGCAGGAACGGCCTGCAACGGGGGAAGGTGAAAGAATAGTTTCCCTTCTGGGCCGCGAAGAGAGGGACTAGGGCTACTAGGTCTGGATGCGAGGCCATGCTGGCTGAGGTCTGCAAGAATTTGCTGGGCAGGAAGGGCCCCTCAGCTGCTCCCCTGCAAGCGTGAGTATGACTATCTCTGGCTGCTATGCTGAAACCAGTAGTCTCCAGGATAGCTAATGGTTGAAATCTATCGCTTTGGGGCAAAATTCTGGTCTTTCTTACCTAGTTGCAGCCTTTGGCTCATGTCCCTTGGTTTCTGTTTTGGTTCCAGTCTTTCCCTTTGCCTGTTGGACTAGACGAGCCATGACATTAAGGTCAAGCTCTAGCTGCTACTGTAAAGAGCCAGGTGCCACCAGCAGGGTGTTCAGGACCCTTCACTGCCTTATTGTTTTGACATCTCTGAAGACCATCCTTGCAATCTTAGTTAATATTCAGAGCTCTCTTGAGGGTAGGGTGCCTCGGGAGATGGAGGAGGATGCGGAGTTTTTACAGGCCGAAGGGACCACTGTGAGCATCCGTCTGCGGGTTGAAGGCCACAGGAATTCCCTATTTGTTCCTTGTGTGAATGAGCGTGCCTTTTTCAGAAGGAGTATTGGTGCTTGGTCTGTTTTGTTGGTGGTAGAGGATTCACTATGATCCTTGGTGAGTTACGCCGCCAGCCATTTCTCCCCACTGCTGAAAACACGGGTATGGCAGATGAGCATGCACGCCTTCAGCATCCAGCCGTGGGATTTTGTCATATCTCGGCCCCCCTGGATTAAGAGTTCTCTGTTATCGCACTGTCAGGTTTAGGTGGGGATTTGTGTATGCATGTGTGCTGTACAGCTGATACGCCTGCATGCACCAGTTATTATCTTGGACTTTCCAGTCAAGCAGAGCCTAGCTACAGCTATTGCTGCAGCTCCGGTCAGACGTCTGGAAATTTTGGACAAATGGGAAAATTCCACCTGGGCAAACATTTCCAGCAGAAAGAGGAGACATGCCTGAGTAAACCCAGACATCTGTTGGTCCTTCCTAGGTCAGTATGCATTAGTAGTGGCCATATCAATTCTGCAGCCTTCTTTTTGTTAAGCTGAACAGGTTTGAATGCCTTGTGATTCATGCAGAAGAGACTAAGACTGCTTTACTTTTAAGGTGGTTCTGCTCTGGGATATTTCCCATTCTTCCTGTCCATAATCCTAGCCCAGAAATGAGATGCTTAGCATGCCAAGCTCTGCATACAGAAGAAATACATATCATGCTTTACAATGCGTCTTTAAGATTCTAATGCAGCCTGGATGCTCCTGGGACAGGTGTATTAGAAATCATATCATACTAAAATCACAGAAAATGCGTATAAGAGCCCAAGAATAGCCACAGTGGGCCAGACCAAAGGTACCTTGTTTTCAACAATGACCAAAGAGAGCATGCCTGGGAAACCTGTGAGAATAACATAAACCTACGGTGATATTTCCCCCAAATTTTCTCCTGACATTCAGTTAATTGCAGTTTAATGCACTGGATGAACTTTTCTTCTATGAATTTGTCAAGTTGCTTTTTGAATTCATGTAAACTTTCAGCATGCATAATTTCCCACAGCAAGGAGTTCTCTGTGAGCCATGCAATTAAGTAAATGCGTAAAGAGATGCCGGTAAACATGTTTGCAAATAAGTTAGGCAGGTTTGCTGTATTATTGTGGCTTCTACTGCTGATGAGTACATGAAGCGTACTGTTGAGTATGTGGGCAGTAGTACCTTATGTTTTCAATGAATGCATTTGGTTGAAAGTATAAATAGTGGGTGGATTCCAGCCAGTTAGGGAAAAGAGGATGAATCTCCTGCTGCCTGAGTGGGGGGAAGGTAGCAAGACCAAGGCCTGGCTCCTTGAAAGCAACTGGTCACCTTACATTGACCTGGGCCAGGGTCTGCGCATACGACCAGTCATGCACATGCACACACGTTTGTTATACAGCTCGGAGCCGTGGGAAGTGGCTGCGTGGAGCAGGCACTAAAGCCGTTAACAAAACAAGCCAGAAACAGAGATGTGAATGGTAACCTTTGCAACGCGCTAACAAGTCACGCAGACAAATGACTCGCGAGTAGTTTGTGAATTAAGCAGGACAAGTAGGGGGAAGCTATTTTGATACATGCCTGGTGTACTAAATAGGGTGCGTGGGCTAATGTAGCTCCCAAACACGCTAAGAGCAGCTAGTGGATTGAGAGGGAGGCAGACACGGTGTGCTTTGCCATCAAGGACCTTACCTGAGCACGTGCGTGCAACTGCTGGCTGCCAGGTGAGGAAAGAAAAAGTGGATGTCAAGTCTAGCTGGCAGCCAATGCATCTGTCTTCTGTCTTTCACTCCTCCACAGTCGAGGTGGAACTTGCCTATTTTTAAATCTGATGTCTGTGTGTGTAGCCATGGGGAATGCTATTTCTTGTGAAAAGGGAGGAAAAAAAAAAAAAGGAGATTTTGAAGCCACCTGCATTCCACAAGCAGATCTTTCTCCCTCCGCTGATGCCATGCACCCCAGCCCCCAGTCTCTTTTCTTCACTTGGAAGAAGTAGGACTTGTAAAACAAAACCCAGTGATCATAACTGGACAGCTTAGGCCAGCTGACCAAGGAAGAAAAACCCTGCCAGGTGATGTAGGCAGTGTAAGGACTGCCTCACTGGAGGATCCAGCTGCTCTGCCCAGTTCAGGGTCCTTTCCCCAGCCACGGCCAGTATCGGCATCTCCCAGGTGGGTGCACCGAGCCCTCTGGAAGATGTTGATGCAAATTTTTAGTGTTACAGCCTGAAAATAGGACGTGCCCGTATGAAACAGAGTTCAAAGTTTAAGAGCACGTCTGCAGGAGTGACACAATGGGCACCTAGCATCCAGGCAGTCATAAATGTCATTTTGAGGTTTACTTCAGACTGCAAGTGGCCTAAGGCAACCAGGTAAGTGCTCTTCAGGAGCAGTTTAATCACAGAGGTGGGTGGAAGAGCAAGCTACTCGCTAGCCTAGAGACACCTGAGTGGCTCTGTTGTGCCATGTCAAAGGGCTGTCCTACCCCGTATTGACACTGGTTTGTAACAGAGGCTTAGAAGAGGAGGGTGAGAACAAGGTGAGTAACATCACCAGGCATGGTCTCCTGTCTCCTAGCAAACTGTGACTTTTTTATTTCCTGAGGTCAGAAGCGGTTTGAGCGGTTTAAAACAACCACTGAAGGATTTGTTTTCCATAAATTTGTTCTATTTATTTACTTACTTATTTATTTATTAAAACATACATACACACACCCCCTCCTTTTGTTTGTTCAGAACATGCTGTATTTCATCTGCTTCCTACTTCTTGATTTCCAGGAACAGTGAACAACCATTCTGTGCTCTTCTCTTCCCATGCATTAGCTTTTCCACTCTTCCTGCTTTTCTACACCTCTATCATATCTTTCTCCCCAGTGGTCTCTTTTCCAACCACAAAATTCCCAAGTCTATGTAGTTACTTGCTGCTTTACCCATGTAGTAACTTGCATGGGAGCAGCTGCATACCTTTGTCCATCTTTGTTGCCCTTCCTTTCCTGTGACAAGTTCTGCTTTGCCATTTGAGGTGGGGATAGGACCAGAATGCACTCTTCAAGATGTGGACTCATCATAGATTCATATGGTGATATAACGGTGCTTTTGATTATGTCATGTATCCCCTTTCTTTCCATGCTTGGCACAGTCAGCTCCCACAGTGGCTGCTTGTTCAGACTTCCTTCCCAGTAGTTTTATGCCTAGATGGGAGGTCTGGGGGAAGGTGTCTGGGGGTAATACTGGATGAAGAACAAGCCAGAACTTCTTGGGTCTAAGCCAGACCCACAACTGAGTCAGAAAGTGGTCTCAAACGAAGAATGTCACCTCTCCGTGCCTCAGCTCTGTCCCCAGGAAAGGGGCAGTTTCCCATCCTAATGCAGAAGAAACAATGTGAAGCAAGGTCAATGTGTCTGAGATCCCTGGGTGAATGCTGCTAGGAAAGGGAAAGCCAGTGTTAATTAGGTTCAGCCCTAATGTTTGAACCATGAAAGTTGTGACACTCTTCCTCCCATCTCTGCCTGGCTTGTTGTGTTCCCCGTGTCCCCACTCCCTTGTAAACAGGGACTAAAACTAACTGATTAATCATGAAAAAGCATAATGAAAATTCAAACTTCAATGCCTGGATCGAGGAGCAAGGGTATCGCTAGTGTGCAGAGCATTCAGGGGTGCAGACCGACCAATTTACTTCCACTTGTATAGCTCAGGCCAGGTGTAACTGGCTTTATGCTGGCTCCTGTGAGTTGTTTGTATAGCTCAGGCCAGGTATAACTGGCTCCTGTGAGTTGTATGGTCATTCCTGGCCCAGGAGACAAATTGATTTACTCCAAGAAATCACTCAGGCCTAACGAACTGATTTTCCTAAGAAAATATTTCCAGGGAATACAATCAGGTGTCTAAAAAGCCATTCCCTTCCCATAGAGGTTCACACCATATCCTAGGCTCCATCTCTGTGTGGGCTTTAACCTCCTCTGTACTCCAGCTGCTGCTTCTCCCTCAACCTCCAGAGCTCTCTTGTCCTGAACATATGGAAGGTGGTGTTGGGCCTTCTGCATTCTCAGTCATCTCCATTGACCATCCCCCATCCCACTGAGGCTATGTGGCACTGCGCTCCTGATTTTTGAGATCCTCTTTGAACTTAAACCAGTTGTGTCGCAAACTGCTAGATGTTCTCTTTCTATTCCCCTAATTTTGACCTCTGCCTCCTGCTGTAGGCTCTAGAGTTGGTTTTCCATCCTCTTCTTGAACATGTTTCCTCATATCTTTCTCAATATGAGATCTGTCAAGATAACTGCCCACAGCTATCTTTCCTGTCTGCACCTCCTATTTTCTCATTCATTTCCCCATGCTGTTATTTGTTAGGGTTCATCATAAGTGATTCTCAAATCACTCAGTTGGGTGGTCCCTTGGTTGGTGTTTGAAGGGAAGATGACCTACCAAGAAGACTGGCTGGTCAGGGCTCAGTCCAAGCTGAGAACACAGCCTCCCTGAAGGATAAAATAACCTCTATTTTCTTTTCAGGATTTCCTCATGAACTCAGACCATTCCTATTTGTAACTAAGACAATGCCTGATGCTTACAGGAACTTTACTGAAGCCTCTGAGGGCAATAACTTTTATTTATATACTTTTTATATTTTTTTTATATATCACGGAATCACAGAATTACTAAGGTTGGAAAAAACCTTTAAGATCATCAAGTCCAACCACCAACCCAACACCACCATGCCCACTGAACCATGTCCTGAAGTGCCACGTCCACACGTTTTTTGAATACTTCCAGTGATGGTGCCTCCATCACCTCCCTGGGCAGCCTGTTCCATGTGTATACATATGACCTCAGATAGGCACATTTGTAAGGCTGCTTCTTTAGATTACTCTCAGGCTCCAGTTTTTCTGCTTGTCTTCTCAAGAAAACTCCATTTTAGGGCTACATTTAAAGAGGAAACAAAAAAGCAAAAAATTGCATGTCTATGAAATTGCATGTTATAGTTCACATTCTCATTTACTCCTCCTTCTGTGGCCTGTGTGTTCATCTCTGCAGGGTTAGGATAAGCCTTATATCTGGTTAGGGAGTCTGGACTTTTTCTGGAGTCATGATTATGTAAAATTACAGCATCCCCTTGAAAAAGTGCTTCTAGTCTTCCTGGTTTTCTGACGAATTTGAAAATATGCCTGGAGAGTGTTAGATGCAGAGAAGTCTGAATGCATATGTGGTGTCCTGAGGTCAAAGCTCTATAAGATATGAACTATCTTGCATCATTTTGATGGGGTCTAATTTCATCTGCACTGTTACTCACAAGATTTTTAATAAGACTAGAGGTCGTAGTAGGACCCTGTAAAGCACTTAAAAGCCCGTATGTCTTAGCATTTCCAGGTGGTGAAGAGTGCCTGGTGGTGAAGGCTGTGGAGGAGAAAATGTTTCCATTTCTGCAGATTGTAATTAAATGTTCAGGTCTGTGTAGCTCCACTTCAAATGTCTTTCTTATCCCTGTTAGGGCTGCGCCCACTGCCCCAAGAAAATCTTGTTGAATGACTTCTATATAATACCACCTGTTCAGAGAGAAGATTTTTACCCATTGATCTCAAAGTGTTTTTAAAAGCTTCACTGGTCTTGCTTTATGGGCAAGAGAAGACAGGGTATGGGTGAGTTATAGGCACAGAAGAAATCTGGTAGAGGAGAGATGGGAACATGACCCAATCCCCTCTCCACCAAGAGTCAGATATCAGGAGTTTGTACCCAGGAAGAGAACTGGCCTCTGCCTACCGCCATGAGGTGGCTTAGGACAGAGCAGTAACTATTGGTGCTCTGCTAAACCAAACGAGATCGTACTCCCAGGTCTGCTGATGCTGACATTCACTGGCCCCAGTGTTTGGGGAACATTCCCCAGGGAATTCATCCACAGACTGGTGGTAGCCCTAGTCTCCAAGGGGCATTTATGAAGCATCCCCAAGTCCCCAGCACCACAAAATCAAACCTCTGAGCTGGTTTTAGACTGCAACGACTCTAGCTTGCAGTTGTCTAGTTTGTATTCAGGGTCTAGGTTTAAAGAAATAAAGTTGCATGTTAGGCCATCTTGAAGTCCTCTTCATGTTTTCTCACATATGGTCGCTCCTCTGATCACTTTCTCCGTAATCTCTCAAAATGAGGACCGAGTTGTGAGTCGCCCCGCTGTGCGTACTGGGTGTGATCTTCCTGACAACTGCTGCTCTGTGGTACTGAGCAGAAGCTAATGCAGTTTGGTTCACCGCTCACTTAGGGCTGACAGATGAGCTGGCAAGTCTTTTTGTGGCAGTTTAGGCTACTTTCATATCCAGCTGTCTGCCTCGTCCATCAGCCACAAGTTATTGCCCCTGTGACAGAAAGTCTCAAGCAGCTCCAGTTCATCATCTGGTGTCTCAGTGCTTTTAAGCTAATGCACCAGACTCTGCCATGGCAGAGCCACAGGAGGACACACATTCCCATCTGCCGAATCTGCAAAGGGAGTAATGGGAGGAGGGTCACCAGGAAGTTCTTAAACTACTGCTGTGAGGTTCGTCAAAGCTCATCTGTCAGAGCAGTTGGGTGAATCAAGTTACTGGTAATTGGGATTAGTATCATTGCTCTCTGGCTGAGCAGACTCCAGCTCGCAGGGTATGGAGGCTTCACCCCAGCCTTGGGTCCTTAGAGCCTGAGGTCCTAAAAGAAGTCTCTGCTTTCTTGATGCATTCAGGATTTCATGCCCATATCCATATTTTATATGCTATAGCTGGAAAATGAGTACGCTTTTCATTCATAGCTTGTCATCCCAAGGAAAATTACAGGATGGGTCACAGGAGGAAGGAAATTATGGGCTGCAGCTAATAAATGACCATTCACCAGAGCTGCAAAGATGGAGGGTCTCCCGAGGCTGCAGTGCCACAAGCAACATTAACATTGCTGCATGGAGCTTGACAAGTGTATTCAGGTTTTTATGCAAATCATTCGAGAGAAAAGAGATCTTCCTCTCTGTGGGATGGGGGAGCATAGGGAGGCCGCTGGGGAGGAGAGGAAGATGAAAGGCTACAGGTTGACTCAGGCAAGAATTGGTTTTCTCCCTTCTCAGAATGGATGGAGGGAGACTACTCTAAGGACTGCGAGCATGGCCTTGCTCTGCATTTCCACAGAGCTTGGCTTTGCTCATGGTCCCTCGGCAGGAAAGCCGGAGGTGGGCATGCACCTTCTGCAAGCGTCCAGAGCGGGCACCAGCGTGGCAGTGGGCTCTAGCCCCTCTTACGGCTGCCCAGGCATCTCCCCCACGGCATCTCCCTGCAAAGCCCCGGGGCCTCCCGGAGCCTCAGCAGAGGCTGAGACTCCACCATGGTGCAGTCGGTGGTGGTGGCCTCCGCCTCGCCAGCCGGACTGCTCTTCCAGCAGCCGGGACAAGCAATCATTGGCAAAGGTAACGAGACGGCGCCGCGTGCGCTGTGTAAATGCCGTTTGGGCTGCGTTCATAATCCCACACCACGAGCCACGTTTCCATGAGAGAGGCATTCTGGCCCCCTTGGATAACCTTAATCGTTTCTGACATGAGGGCTTCTTCTCCTATTTCATGACTTATTTCCCCAGTATCATTTAAATGTATTAAAACACTGTTAGCGTAGAAAGTAGGCATCATGTTAGCATAATATCTAATCAGAACTAGCCTGCCTGTCCCCACAGGGTTTCTTTATTTATTTATTTTGTGTCTGTTTGTGCTGTTTTCTTGTTAGATTGGAGAGCCCTTCCTTGACATACTCATTTGTTCTGCTGTGTAATAGAATAGGATCCTTCGGAGCTGCTGACATCTGCTTTATTCTTGAGATCTGCAATTCTTAGCCCACAAAGCAACAATGATAATAATAATAGCAATAATAATAATCATAGTGCTAGGAAGCCTAAGAAGTGAAGTTAAGCATGAAGAGGAGAAGACAAAAAATAGAAGAGGAAAAAAATGGGCCGGCAAAGAGTGTTTCGATCACTGTGAGTGTATTTTTATTGGCCCTGATTCTCCACTCATTTACCCATGCTTTATGATTGCATTGCCCTGTGGACTGCAATTAATTTCCTCATGGCTTGTTGCAAAGGGAGAGGGGATCAGGCACTGTGGTGTACGTGATCAGGACACTTGTTCACAGGTATATTCAGCTCTGCTCTTGCTCAAGTACATTGCTTTGATTCCTCAATGGCATTGCAGTATTGATTTTGAAGGGAATTAGTTTCTTCAGTGCTTCTGAAGATCTGGCCAGTGTGATTTCTCAGGGACTTATTCAGCCTCCTCCCCCACAACTTTATCCTCACATGTCACAGCTCAAATAATTGGCATTGCACTATATCAAACTGGCAGGATGCAGTCCTGAAGGCTAGGGGGAATAAAATCCAGAGCAAGCCTTGACAAAAAGCTGCATGAGGAAGACAGTTGTTGGGTTAAGCGCTGTCTGAAAGAGGTCTGGGAGCTGTGAGCACCCACTTCAGGTCATCTTGTCTGAATCCTGCTCTGTTGAGATAAAACAAGTCTTCGCACCAAAAGGGCAAGGAGAGATGACAGTGTATTGCAAGCAGGGAAGAAGGGAAAAGGTAGGAAAAGGAAGGAAAGAAGAAAGGAGTAGGAAAAGAGGAAGGAGAATGGGGAAAAAAAAAGGAAACAAGCAAAAAGAGTTCCTAGTGGTAAGATCACGTCATGTTGAGCTCCGAGCATCCTTGCGGTAGGAAAGTTACCTGACTGTTAATCTAACTGGCTGTCACACCATCCCCTAATGTAAATTATTCACACTTAGGAATTCTGCATGATTTTTGACTTGTGTGCTGGTTTTGGCTGGGATACAGTTAATTTTCTTCATAGTAGCTACTATGGAGCTATGTTTTGGATTTGTGCTGAAAACAGTGTTGATAATACAGATACGTTTTTGTTACTGCTGAGCAGTGCTTACACAGAGACAAGGCCTTTTCTGCTCCTCACACCACCTCATCCATGAGTAGGAGGGGGGTGCACAAGAAGTTGGGAGGGGACACAGCCGGGACAGCTGACCCCAAGTGACCACAGGGATATTCCATAGCATATGACGTCATGCTCAGCATATAAAGCTGGAGGAAGAAGAAGGAAAGGGGGGTTGTTTGGAGTGATGGCGTTTGTCTTCCCAAGTAACTGTTAGGTGTGATGGAGCCCTGCTTTCCTGGAGATGGCTGAACACCTGCCTGCCGATGGGAAATGGTGAATGAATTCCTTGTTTTGTTTTGCTTGCGTGTGAGGACTTTGCTTTACTTGTTGCTTTACTTGTTAAACTGTCTTTAGCTCAACCCATGAGTTTCCTCACTTTTACTCTTCTGATTCTCTCCCCCGTCCCACCATGGAGGACTGAGCAAATGGTTGTGCCGTGCTTAGTTGCCAGCTACAGTTAAACCATGACAACTTGAGATGGAAACAAAACTTGGGACTTGTGGTATTGAAAAGTAAGGATCTAAAGTTGAATTTCATGACTGGTCTCAATGACTGTGGCCAGCCAACCAGCAAACGAACCTGGAAGGGCTTGAAATTAGTGAATTTGGGCCATCCTGAGAAGCTGGGAGTAAGCGGCCCTCTTGCTCTTTAGCCTAAGGCCCTCTGTCATAAAACCAGAATGGCTGAGCAAGTACAGGGGTCTGGTAAAACTCTAACTAGTTTTTTAACAAAGACACAAGAACACCCAGACCCAGAAACAAAACTCAGGCTCTGGTGTTTGTTGTCCTCCCCCTTTCAGAAGGACAGCCCAGGCTGAAGACTCTTGCTCATAATGAGTTTCCCAAGCCCTGCTTCTTCTGGCCCAGAGCTTGGGTGTCCTCAGAGCCCCCAGTTCACACTATTACTATTATTGGTGTCATTATTTCTTTAACTGTACATAGGTGTAAGTGACATTTTGCAAATATGGGCAAGGTCATCCTTCTGCTGAGTCCCTTACATATATAGCATGCAGGCATGGGACAATATAAAATAGAAAAGGGGCTCATGAGAACTAGGGATGGAAAAGATTGATGGGGTCCCATCTGTTCCCTTTTTCTCCTGGCATATGCTTATAAACTAAAGTACCTTTACTAGTGTTTTGCATCGTTTTAAGTACTGTAGCGAGCAGGACTTCCATGGGAGGCTTTTCCATCAAACAGTGCCTCTCACACCCTCAAAACCCAGAATTGCGGACAGGTGCCTCATGAGATCTTCTCCAGCACCCCACCTCATGTCAGACCTGAAGAGGACATACATGCTCGAAAGCTTCTCTGATTTGTTACTACTTTAGCTATATCAGCCTGATAAAAGGCCGTAGCATCACTCAGACACTCAGAAGCATTTCAGTACCATTCAGCTGATTGTTTTGTTTCAGGGAGTGCTAGCAGCAGTGGTTTTCCCAGGAATCTAATGGATTCTTACACCCCTCATTAGGAACACTGTGCCACCACACTATGTGGACTACCAGGGTCCTCCACTGACATCAGGCTGTCCCCACCACTCTTTTGCGCACAGAGATTCAGGTCTGTGTGCCTGGCCACCCACTCATTGGCAACCTCAACCTTTAGGAGTCCAGTTCACATTTTCTTACTGCTATGTCATGTATGCTTTCCTGTTTCGTTCCTTACTGCACTCCCACAACACTTTCCTTGTACTTGTGAATAATTGCAGGCTGTGCTCCCCCTTGGTCGCTGCCTAGCCAAGCTAGGTACTCTTCACATGCACACTCTT
>NW_010552095.1:16493-34868 GCF_000687285.1 Phaethon lepturus
CAATCTAGGGTTATTGCTATTGTTCTTCAGTTTCTCCCTTATAGTTTGTTCTTGCCTCTGTGGTAATCAGGTATTTATGAGTTCACTAGGCAAAAAGTCCTGCTTTGTGAGCTGATGCTTTTGAGTTCGAGAGCCTGGGGTTGAAGTAAGAATACTTTTCTTGCCTTGTTGGTTAAATAAGACTTGGAAAAGCTCTGAGAAATTATTTGAAGGAGGAGTGGCTTTTGGCATAGAGGAGGCTGGAATGGTCACAGTCTTCTGGGATAGCTGGGCTAAGTGTGTAGGTGGAAAATGAGATGCAGGATGAGGAGGCAGAGTCGTGGGAAAACTGAGATGGAATGAAAACAGAACAAGAAAAAAAAAAGGTGGAGGGTGTAGTCCACATTGCTGCTGAAGCCTTATGGCTCACAGACTGGCTGGTAGGGCTCTTGGAAATGAGGACATGTGAAAACAGGCTGTAGGGAAGTACTTTCTTGTGAGACAAATTTGCCTCCTCTCCCAGTTAAGCCAGGGGGAAAAGAACCATTATCTAAAGAGCAAGAAGAGTGAGCTCTGATGAGGGTCCATCAAGGCTGTCATTTCAAGAGGAATCCCCACAAGCACTATTAATTACTTATGCAAGCACAGTGGTTTATATTCTCATACCTGAGTGAATAAAATTAATCTCTCAGATCCTACCATCTAAATAACAATGTCATTTTTTTTCCACAGAAGCTAAAGTTAGAGGATTTATGCATGTCCAGGGGCTCTGAATATGAGGCCATATTTGTTTCAGTGCCTCTTGCTTTTTGGGATCTTAACTATGGTCACCCAAGTCAAAATATTCTGCACTTGGTTCCTGAGGATATGATCATGTAATCCACAGAACTTAAGCCAAAACAGAGAAATAAACCACTCAGAATTTGTCACGGACACCAAACATGCCAGTTTTCTTGTACTCCTGTGTTACATTGTTATGGGATATTGATTTCCATTATTGTGTTTTTCAGAAAATTCCCTGAGTAATGCTCTGGTTATTTGCTCCAAACTAGGCATTCCAGTCATCTTTTGGCAGGTAGCAGAAGGAAACACAGCTTGCTTGTCAAGCAAAACCCTGTCAACTCAACAGTCCAAATTCAGCCTGTTGTCCAGTTCCTGGTGCTCTTGCAATATCTCTGAGGTGGAATTGAGCCCGTATTAGTACTTGTTTACTAATCAGGTGGGATTTTGAATTATTTGCTTAAAAATACTATACCACATGCTGCCACCTTTCAATATGGTAGCCTGGTGACAAAATGCTGCAGCAATAATGTTGCCCTCTGACCCTGAGGATAATGAATACTCAGTTCTGCTGGGAGATAGATTCATTAGTAATTAGCAAATGTTTGAACATGTTTCCACCCTGCCAATCTATACCCAACTTGATGTCAACTTAAAAAAATATCCTTCTCACTAGGGCATACATCTATCCTTGCTGCTGGTGAGGTACCCTAAAGTTCTCTTACCATGTGATCAATGTTGGTAAAGTCATGGCCCCTCTCTTAGGCTCCAGCAATTGGTACAACCTGTGAAAGGCTGTGGAGAGCAGGGAAATTTGGTGTGAGCCCTTGGTGGACTCTTGACAGAACCAGAACCATCAATTCCATCATCTGTCTGTGAAGCCAGAAATTACTTAGGAGGTTTTGGGCCTGTCATCCCAGAAAATAAGTCATAGGAGCTAGTCACGAGTACTGAAGTTGCTTCTACCACCAAACACTAATCAATATCTTCCCTCTGCAAGACAACAGGAAGACAAGTGCCTCAAGACAGGCTGGGTCAGTGCCATGCATTTCTGGATAACATGGGTGATATCCCTTATTTCCCAATTACCCATCTGCTAGGAAAACACAGGGACAAAAATCTGAACCACAGAACAACTTGCTCTTGATTTCAAGGGAGCAGAATTTTACCCCACGTTGAGAAGTGGACTGGGACCCTGATGTTTTGGGGTTTTTTTGTCCTGTGTAATACATATCCTAGAACATTCCTTGGCTCTTTCTGACTTTAATCTAGTACTCTAATTAATTAAACAAATTTTATCTGAAACGGCACTGATCTTTAGAAATGGCACTGCTCTACCAGTCATGGAAGTCAGCCCTTTCTGGATGCCTGATCTGTTTCTCATTCATTTCAAGAATCACACATGATAGCTAGACTCTTAGACTTCTTAGAGCAATTTCATCCCTCAGTTAGTGACACTAATGTCACTATGTATGTAGTGTCACTGGGTTACACTCAGAGCAGTGCAGGACACTTTCCTGATGACGGACTAAGGTTGACTGGAATTACCAGTGTGATCAGGTGGCTCACATTAGACTTGATCAGGCTGCTGTGAGATGACTTGTCATGCTACTGTTTCAGTTTCTTCATTGCAAATCAAGAGTAACTTTTTGGCTGCAGAAATATTCAGTGTGACTTTTCAGAGGGGCAGCTGAGAACAGAAGATGACTTTGTGCCTTCATCTTCCTTGAACGTATCTAGGGAAAAATGCTTTCATGGGTGCAGTTCATCATCAGCGTCCTCTTCCTGGATTTATGATTCGTTTCCCTTCTATGCTTACTTGGGAATAGGTAGATGAAGCTTTCTTTTAACAGCAGTGATCCAGAGAAGAAAGCAGGAAAATTGACAATTATGAAAGTAAGGATTTGGGCTGTAGGCCACCCTGGACATCTGCAGAACTATTTTTTGAATTCACTAATGTTCATGGTTAGTGTTCTTCACTCAAGTTTGGATTGGTCTCTCAACTAGAGTAAATGTCCATCTAAAAAGTAACCTTAGATATCCATGTAGGTAATATCCTGTTTTAAACATTTCAGGAAACCCCAGGAAAGGGAGAACATGCACATGACTAATCTCGATGCAGCACGAATACAGATCTGGTCCTTTTTACCCACTCCTTAAAGTGCAGGTGAGTTAACACATTTTTGAGAGCTGGTCTCAAAGAAGCCCCACTTCAGACAATCTTCAGTCCCCTGCCCTCCACACCCTGCCCAACACCAGACAGGTACCATCTTCAGGAGAGGATGATCCTCATTTCCCCATTGAAACTAGATAAGGTTAACTTTCGTGAATAGGTGTTGTCAGTTAATGAATTTTCAAGGTGTCCACTGTTCCCAAGAACAATTTTCAAACTCACCTGAGTCAACATGTTTTGAACATGAACAATTTTCCTCACCTGGCAATGTCCTCACAGTGAAGGTTATCATCCACACAGTGCCCACCATTCTTGACAGCATCCTGGGAAGGTATCCCAGGGACCAGCTCCTGACTGCTGAGATGTGATTGCGTATGTGTCTGTAAAAGGACAATGGTAAGGAGAAAGATGAGTTATTTAGCAGCAGTCTTGGTGGCACTGACACACCTGGAGTGGGATTTGTGTCAGTTAACTTCTTATGTCCCCAGTTCATCTGAGATGATAGTTTCTCCTGGTTCCCTTTACACCCACTGGAGAAAAGGAGGCACTACAATTGTGCAACTCATCTAGCCTATTTTAGACATTTGTGGCAGGGTGGGGTGAAGTACGCACCAGAAAGACCTGTTCCTCCCCGTTAAAGGCAGCCCAGACTGATGACCACAGATGGAGACGCTCAGCACTGATCACATAAATCCCAGCCCTGGCTTCCAGAAGAGGCCCATGCAGTCACATTTGTAGGTCCACCCTTCTCCCCAGCTGAGCTTCTGCTCCTTGCACCCTCACTTCTCCACTCTGGGCCCACTCATTTTCAAATCAGTTCATATTAAAAAAGCATTTCCACTTCTTCTCCAGCTGACAGCAGCAGAAAAATGGACCCTGGGACCCTTGCTGTGAAATTTCAGACAGGCTCTGACTTGCCTTATTTTGGTATCTCCCTACAGAATGGTGGTGGAAGCCCCAATTTTTTTTCTCCCCAGACCCTGTTGGGATCTCAGTCCAATCAGTTGTCCTACAATTCCAAGGTTCTTTTATTTGCATTTCCACAGGGGCTTCCAGCAGGCGGAGGGACCCAGCTGCCGTAGGTGGTGTACGGACATGGGCGTTCCTGCTGTGAAGGGTTCCAGGCAGTTCAACTCCTGCCAGTCCCCTCCAGGCTAGTGGGAGTGTGTCTGCCCAGACAACCCACGGGTCCTCAGCGGTGGAGGTGCAGGTGAGGCAGCTCCTCCGGCTCCATCCCTCACGGTGTGCAGATCCCGAGCGGGGTGGCTGGAGCCTCTTGGTGGCACGGAGCTGGCGCGGGAGCTCTCAGATTATACCTGCTCCAGCCTCGGTGGGGTGGGGTGCTCTGATCTCTGTTTGGACCCCTTCTCACGTCTTTAGAGAGAGACCTTGTTTGGCCTGACCAGTTGCGGGGGGGTTAGCTGTTGCAGGGGCAGAAGTACACACAGGCACATTTGCTGCACTTCCAGGGGTTTCCCTTGGATTTCACCTGGTATTTTTATCATTTTCTCCTCTTCCCTGATCTCTCTCGGCCCCACTCCCCACCCTCAAAGCAAGTCAGTCTTCCAGGCAGTGTGAATGATCGCTGCTCCACCCAAACAGGTCCCCCAGAAATTGCACCAGCGGAGGACCCGCACCCATCTCTCCCTCGTTCCTTTCTCTCCCCCGATCCCTTTCCTTCTTCTTTGTCTCCCCCCTCCCCACCTTTTCTTTCTTTGTCTTTTTTTTCCCCTTTCCCTCATGATCTTTCTCCGCCTGCATCTCAGTCCCTCTCCCCTGCTCACTCTCTCTGGAGACAGGTCTAGTGGCCTGGTTGCCATCTGCTGCCTGTTTTGTTTTTGGGTGTTTTTTTTTTTTTTCCCGTGAGTGCGTGCGCGTATGCGCGCGCGGGTGCACGTGGGGTTTTTTTTATGAGGTTGAGATCAGATGGCATCTAATCGATCGTCATGGTCTCCATGGTTACCCGGGTGACAGAGTAGTTGGGAGAGACACATACTCCAGCCTGGGGCTGTCAGGCCATTCCTGAGAGAGAAATAATAAAAAAAAGAAAGGAAAAAGAAAAAAAAAAAAAAATCCAACCTCTTCCATCACGTTTTACGCATGATCTAGGAGAACGTAGCTCGTGCTTCTGTTTTATGCTGTTGCCCTTGACTTGGCTCCAGGAGGAACAAAGCAGACTGGTTTTCCTCTCTGCGCAGCGCAGGCACAAAGGTGAAGCACATCTTTGGGAAAGCAGGAGAAGATCCCTAGATCCCTTTTCCCCTTTTGCTTCTCAGAAGGGTTTGATTTTTTGCTTCTCCCCCACCCTTGGCCACTGTTGTAACCATAATGATTATTTTTATTCTTCTAAATTGGATGGTTAGTCTCTTGAATTGGCTAAAGGCAATGATATCCTCTGGGAAAAGAAAAGAATTGCAATCTATTAGTAAGAGCAGCATCTTTTTCTCCCTAGCCTCATCCCCTAATACTAGACCATCTTTAGCCCTTGTTGTGACAGATCAATCAATCTGTCTATGACTGCTGTTTGGAAGCAAGTGGAGTGTGATGCTAACGATGAATTATGGAATTAGGTGAGTTTTTTGTCTTTAAAAGCAGATTGAGTTGGGCAAGGCAACATCTCAGACCAAGGCAATTAGCGTCTCAGGAGCATGGGAACTGAAACCATGCAATACAGAATATGAGCCTGCATGAATCGAGGAAGGAGGAGGAGGAGGAGGCTGCATTTCAGGCAATACCATTGTGGCAGCCCCCCGTAATAATCCAGGAATTTCACAACGTTTGCCTACAGTGGACCACCCAGATAAGGTACACAGAGTCCTGCCTGACTCCCTGCCAGCCATATCCTGGCTGAGCAGATATGAATTAGTCTTTGGTTTGACCTCAGCTTGGCCCCCGAAAGGCAATCAGGCTATGTCTCTGTCTTCTGGCTGCAGCCACAGCATTAATGCTCATCAAAGCTCATCCGTTGCAGTCCTGTGGCTGGTGCTGCCCTGGTGGTGTTCCTGCTCATGGTAGCACACAGGGCTTTGGAAACGTCTTGTGTAAACACAGGCAAAGGGAGCTAATAGCACCAATGCACATGACTCTGATGGGCTGAGAGGCTGGTGACCCAGCAGAGCTCTCTGGAGACCTAGAAGTGCTAACTTACGGCCACTAACTATGAAATGCAGCAGGTCAGAGCATCCCTGGACAAGTAAAGATCTCATGGAGCTACAGGTGGTTTGAGAGCTGGATATGGCTTCACATGTCTTTCCCCAATTCTGAATTAAACTGATTTTCAGTCAGAGCCTGCGGTCTTGCTTTGCTCTTTTGCCTTCCTAGGAAAAGCAGAAAGTGCCTAGGCTGGGCTGCTCATTTCAGGCTCCAAATATGCACTGAGAGTGGGATTAAACTCTCTAAATGGTGTCATTGCAGGTGACATACTACCCACCCTACATGCACTGCCCCGAAGTGGTACAGGTCTTCCGCTACCCGTACGTATGATCTGCCAGACCCCTTTGAATGCTACAGGGTTTAGAAGACCATGAGACATGCGCGCAGCTGAGCCCCAACCCACTCCTGGAGCAAAACGTCAGCCTGAATTCGTGCAAATATGCCAGAGGTGCGAGGACGCAGCCACTTCCACCCCCTGCAAGGAAGGGTGAGGCTGGCCGCGAGATGGTGAAGCAGGAAATGTGGTGGGGCAGGAGTGGGCAGGGTGGCATGTCAGGGACTCTGCTCACCTCTGGAGAGGGGACCAGCTTGCAGGGGGCTGTTTCAGCTCGCACCAGCTCAGAGCTCTGCACTAGCCGGCTGCTGAGGCTCCGAGAGAAGAAAGGGATGGTGAAGACAGGCTTTGTAGCCATATGAGGTACTTCTTCCTCCCACGGGGACAGCAAACAGAGTTTTCGGTGTGGAAAGATGTGGTGTTTGTACCACAAAAGTCCTCTTCCCATTCATTGAAAAATATGTCACGCAATCCCCCTCCACCCCAGTAAAAACTGTCTTAATTAGAAATATTTCGTCATTTGTAGGTGGTCAGGGGTGATGTTTCAGTGTATCCTACTTTAAAAAAAAAAAAAAAAAAAATCTGTGATCCCATCTATTTGAATTCTGGTTCTGCTCCCTCCCAGCAGCAAAATGTCCCTGTTTCTAACCAGCAAGGTGGGAAACCCTCTGCTCTTCAATATTCCCTAATGTTAAATACCATGGGCCTCCTAGATTTTCATACTGTACAAACACAAACTAATTAAAGTCAGACAAATACATCCCAGACAGAGAATGAGAATCTGTTCACTTGAGGGACGACCACCGGCTTCCATGTCCCAGGGAAAGCTCCCTCGCAGTTTACATTGTTCTTTTTGCAAGGGATAATTTATGGGAAAGCCGGTTTCCACCAAAACAGCAGACCTGTGCATGGAGAGGGGAAAAAAAATGTAAACACAACAGCGTCTTTGTGAATGCAGCAAGGTGCTGGTGCCTGCCTCTGTGTGCTCCATAATATATTAATACACACTGGCTGGCCAATCCCACTGGAGCATTCAATCATGCCGTATTATAACAGAATTTAATGGAGTTGACAGCTAAGACCTAGTTGCTGGAGACATGCGAAAGACCTTTGCAATGAGGATCTACAATTAATAAAGAAAAGGGCCATAGATTTTTGGAGAACCTCATAAAAAAGTAAAATATCGACATTGATCACGGCATGCGAGGATATTAGACACGTAAATCTAGCTATTGCCTTTATTTATTTATTTGCACATCTTTAATATTATAGGCACAGGTTTCCCCGAGGCCAAAACGCAATTTCTCTCTCCATTTCTCAGCAGGAGCTTTTCATCTCCCTATTCACCAGGTTTTGAATTGCACATTTAATAAGCGATAAAGAATTCCTGTCTCTTCTCCTTGGGCTTTTAGCGCACAGTTTTTCCCTCCCTTCTGTTTTGTGATGGAAACGAGGATCCTCTTTACCTGGCAGTGGGTTCCTCGGGGATGACGGGGGTGGCACTAGAGGGGATCTGGAGCCCACAGGGAGTGTCTGGACTTCAGTGTCTGCCGACGTGCTTTGTGTGCCAGGATGCGCTGCGGAAGGCAGAGTGTGGCATGGGACCAGCAGAAAAAGAGGGAGAAAGGGTCTGCAGAACTGTAAACCAGCTTCCCCCAGTCCCTCTCTCCAGAAGTTTTTGGCAGGAGGAAGAGCTTATGCCTTCACTGCCTTCATCCTGCTGTCAGCGGAGAGAAGGCTTCACCCTTTGTGGAATATTTGTAGTAATTTTATGGGGTTTTTAATGTAATTTTAAGTAATTTTAGTAATTTAAATAATGTAGTAATTGATCCTGTGGGTAAATTGCATCCACCTCATTCCCCTGCCCTGACAGAGGTGGCAAAAAACTTGTCACCCTGCAGCTGGGAGCATTGCTGGGCTCCAACAGGCTCCAGTCTCTCGGGATCTTCCTGGCTGCGCGCCATTAGCATCCTCCTGAATCAGGGCTGGTCCTTGGCTCTGGAGGAGTTCAGAACCAAATTTCTGAAAGTATGCTGGCGTGACCTGGTAGCCAGTGGGCTATTCGGGAACACCTAGGCTCCTCACTGCCCATGGGGGCTGCAGCACTCAAGCACCTGATGTTTGCAAGTCCCCGCGTCTGTAAACGCCCACGTAGCGCTGAAAAGCTGCCCTTGCCGACTGACAGGCTTGGGCTCCTTCTGACTTCGGTTTCACACCGCTGCAAGCCCTCTCACCTCACTGGGCTTCCTCCTAACTTACCCCGATGGACCACAGGGTCAGGATCAGACCCCAGTGAGCCCAAGCCCCTGGTAATGTCAAGGTCTGGCTTCCAGCTGTGCAGCCTCAGGAGCTGGAGCTTGTGGCTTTCGGCGCATGTCAAAGCCGTTTGGAGCAGACAGGAAAAAATGTGAGGGGCCAAACCCATCCCTGGATTAGGACTGTAGAGACTGATAGGGTTATAAGAGGGGTGCCTTCAGCGTCGTGTTCAGAAATGAAAAGCAACTGAATGGGTATCTTGTAAGCAGGTGAGGTAAAATAGTAAAAAAAGGGACTGAATAATTAGATATTTCAGTTTTAAGACCAGCTGTGGTAGGTTACTTTCTTATCAGGTAAATCATCCATGGTTTTCTTTCACTTACCCACGTACAGACACATTTCCCCAGGATAGGTGATGTCTTGTTTGGAACGAAAGAGGCCATTTGCCCATATCACAGCAACAGCGACTACATGGTGTCACCTCACGGTCTCCTCCAGTAAATTGAGTTTGTCAGTGCTCAGCCACACAGCTGAGTGGAGTGCTGCGTGATGCCTCACCTCTCCTGGGAGAGAGAAGCTGGCATAAGCCATATCGTAATGGGATCCAGAAACAAAGAAGCGTGAATGAAGTGCTAATTGCATTCATAAAGACATTAACAAAGGAATTAAAATGGCAGAAGCTTCTTTCCCCCCTCAAGATTCACATAAACAACAAAAAATATATTAATAATCACTGAGGTTTACACTATTTTGAAGAGATTATAGAAAGACATGACACCAGGGGTTGGAAAGACCATTTCAATGGTCTTTTTTCTTCGATTCTGTAACAGAGATGAGACACTTCACTGCTGTTGTTTATCCATACTTGCTCTTTTCTTTCTGTCTTTTCTCCTTTCTTTTTGCTTCCTTCAAAGAACAAGAAAATTGCTCCTCATTACTCCCTGAAACTGGTAAAAATAATAAAGCCATATTAAAAATTGCAAATTTTCCTTGAAACAAAACAAAACGACTCCAGAAGTTTGGCTAGTGACACAACAGAAATTTCCTGTACAAAACAGCCTGAAACATCCTGCCTGACTTTTTTAATCTCATTCGGTGCTGCTTACCTTTCCATGGAAAAAAGGAAAAAAAAGACGTGCTTTCTGGTTTTTACACGAGTTCATCCTTCCATTACCAAACTCTAGCACTGTGCTGTTATTTGCATTGCTAATACTGAGCGAAAACATTTCTCTGTTAAAAATCTCTCCAATCAATGGTGTCTTTTTTCCCCTATGGGAATATTGTTATTAGTCTTAAGCTTAGAAAGAGCTAGTTTCACAGACCCTAAATTTTGAGGCTACTTTTAACTTGCTCACATCAGCAAAGTGGTAGGTCTTTGCTTTTAGACTACTTGGCTGTATTTATTGCACCTCCCTGTCTCTTGCACTCGCCTTCTTTCTGCCTGCTGATGTGGGTGTCGTGCTAGCAACAGCTGCAGCTGAAGCCAGCTAAATATTTTTGTTCCAGCCGCCAATTTTCAGTCACTCGTAACTTTCTAAAATGTTCATTCGGAGGACTGCAACCTGCCAGTTCCTCATGACCACTCAAAGGTGGATTTATCTGGGAAAGACAAGCCCAAGCCTTTCAGCAGTTCTGTAGAAGGAGATATTTCACTTTGGGACACGGTTTAGTGGGGCACGGTGGTGTTGGGTTGATGATTGGACTTGATGATCTTAAAGGTCTTTTCCAACCTTAATGATTCTGTGATTCTATCACCTTGGTGACTAGGGGGATGAGGCTGAGAGGTAGCAGGAAGGCATCCCTCAGGGAGAAGAGGACCCTTAACCGATGTGGGGAGGTTGCCAGCCTCCTGTCCCTCGCATTGCTCCCTCCCCAGGCTGCAGCTCAGGACTCGGTGGGTGCCAGGATCAGTGTTTCTAGCTCCGCAGGCAGAAGGTAGGGAGAGGTAGGAAGCAAAAGCTGGGGAGAGGAGATGGGATGTGCCCCAAGTACCTGAAGGGATGAGGCTCAGATCTTCACGCATGTGGGAGGTGTGCATGGGGATGAGGTCCACGGTGGGTTTGTGCCAGGAGGGTAGGGAAGGCATGGACCCAAGGGGAAGGGTCATGTAAGGTGGGACAGGGTAGGCTGAGAAGGGCACAATCTTTCCAGCATGCTCCTGACATCAAGAAGAGGGTCCACTCCAAGTGATGTTGGGACAGAAGCAAACAAGGGAAGCCTTAACCAAAAACATTTTGAAAGAAGAAAGAAGAAAGCAAAGCTCTTTGTAACTGCATGGAGTATGGAAGGAGAGACTACGCACCCGCCTAAAACCCTAAAAATGTTTCAGCTGAAAGAGCTGAAACATCCAGGGGAGCATCCTTGATTTGAAAACACACCTCAGCTCTTTCCATGAAAGCTAGATTTGGGTTAGTTAGGACGATGAGGAATATTGGAGCTCATGCACTCACAACAGTGGGGCAGTCGGTATTAAACCCTATTCCCGAGGTGCATTCAAAGCCTGTAGACCCTCCCACACTAACATGTCATCTCCAAGTCCTCACTTCCCCACCTTTGCTTCCCCTCTTTACTCCCAGGCACACTGAGACCTTGCAGACATGCACCCACAGCCTGTCCTTTCCCCTTTGCCCCTGCCGTGTCTCCCACAAGGTCCTGCAAGCACCTCAGGGTGACCCCCGTCCCTGGCGCTCCCCTGCCACTACTGCACTGCCCCAAGAACTCCTGAGGCCAGGAGCTAAAAGCATCGTGGAAAGAATGCTGGGAGGAGGAATGAGCAATGCTCCTGCATCAAATGCAAAAAATAAATTAAAGCAATTTTCTGTGTTGCAGACAGCTATAGGAAAACTGGTTACCAGATAGCAGAGGTAGGATTTTTCAGGTGATGTTGGGAGGGAGCACAGGGCTCAGCTATCCTTCTCGTCTCAGAATCCCCAGCTCAGGAAGGAAACATGCCCCGGCTGTCACTTAAGTGCAGGTGAATGAAGAGCAAGGACAGCCTCAGCCTGGGTCTTTTTTCTGAATAAATGAAATGTGTATCTTCCACATGGTCAGCTGGGAGGGAGAAGCCTATCTCAGGAGTGATGGCAGGTGCTGCTGAGCTATTTCCATTTTCCAGCTCTGCAACCTCAGGAACCTCTTTAATCCAAACCACCCGCCAGGCTCCATTCACTGGCACTGAAGATCAGCCAGTGTTTTTGGATTCATTTTTAAGGCTGTCTTTAATTTTTTGAAGTACCTTGCTGGCGGATTTTTGGTCCCACCTGTGACTCAGGAAAAGATTTGCAAATCTCATTCTCACTTTTTCAGTCATTTAAAGGGACACATCATGCCAAGAATTTAGGCTCCACTTTTAATAGAGGGAACATGGGGGTAAAGGGATATGAAAAGAAAACCAGGAGGTACAGAAATGCTTTGGCAGATTTGTTAGCAATGAAAACATTCTTTGTTTGATTTCTGCATTCCCTGGGACAGTGAGGGGAACCCATATGCAATTGCATTGAAGTAACGTATGAGAATCAGAAAGTGAATTTGACAAGAAGCTCCACCAAACTCACCTAGAAGCTCAGCAAAGTGCAAAATGTAAACCTAGCAGAGTGAAGAGTGGCACAGCTCAGGGGCAGGATTTCAGTCACTGTGTTTTAAGGCATTAGCAACAGGAGTAGAGCTAGGAAAATCACAGAAGACACACCCCAGTGTGATTTTACTTGGGGCTTATGTTCCACAGCACTGAGAGCTATTGATAGATGTCAAAGGTAGATAGCTATATTTTAGTCAATCATGCTTTTAGTCAATCGTGCTATTTTTTAGTCAATATGTGCTTCACAAGCACCTATGCACACCTGCACATACAGACGCGCGTGCGTGGCTACCAGTCCAAGTGCTTCCTGGTGTCTAGCTTGCTGAAATGCTTTCAATCAGGGTTTGGAAAAGGTTGGCTCAGTCAGCCTATGCGACACTTGCCAAAGGCAAAATTAGTTTCAGCCACTGCTGTGTTCCTTCCAAAAAACCAAAGCCCCGCTCTCCCTTTCTCTCTTTCCTTTGTATTAAGTGGATAGTATTTCTCAGATAGGTACTTAGCTGATTTTTAATGTCATGGAAACTTCATCTGCAAATTCGTTAGAAACTCTTTAGTAAAGCAGCCTAGTAAAACAGATGATTAATATTGGTAAGCTCCTCATTTGCATATTAATTAGTCTCTGTACTCAACTAATTAAAACAGGGTTGCCTGTTTGTAGACTTTCTGAATTCCAGATTGTTGCTATTGCTCCCATGTAGGTGCATTTAGCACAGCTAAGGCAGACCATTGATATTACAAACCAGCCACCCCAAGCAGTGGCAGCAACATTTTAAGGCATTTGAGGCTATAAAGGAGGTACTTTCAGTGTTTTCTTCAAAAAAAGACAAGACTGATGCTTGAAATGGCAGCATGTAATGACTAAGCAGTGCTCCTGCTTCCCTGTGATGCTTTCAGGGAGCAGGACAACTGCAGAAACCAGCAAAATCCAAGGCCAGATGGAGAAGAATGTTGCGGGGCACAAACAAGCCCAGGCTGAGCTGCCCTTAAGTCTTGTGGTACTTGCTTTTCTACAGAGATGCAGCCTAAAATGAAAGCTCAACCTGATGACTCAAGGCATGAAAATTCAAGATCAGTTCTGATCTGTGTTGCTCTGGCAGAGCTCTGTTCAGCCTTTCCAGGCTGGAGGTGGAACTGACACTTGGAGTCCCCTGCACATCAGCCAGAGTTGCACTTGCAAGCCCACCTCATGGCCCCACGCGCTCTGCAGAGACATCGTGGAAGCCAGGCACTGGCTGAACTTTCATAGGTAAAGAGCTGCACTTCCCCTAGCCCTCACTCCTCTGCCAGCACTGGCTGGGTAGATGGATTATACAGAAACTCCTCTCTTGATTCCTTGCTGAAGGCAAGGAAAAGAAGCTTTAGCCCTCTTATCACCCACAAAGTCCTCCTCAATCACAGAGCCAGCCAGTGCTAGCCTCGCCAACAGCATCCTGCCTCCTCCTCCTCCCTTTGCCTGACTGAGGACCCACCATTGCCCCCTCTTCCATCCTGGCCACTGGGCAGCCCCCTCGTGCTTCTCAGCCAACACACCTGTTGGTGGCCAGGACTCTCCTCTGTCCTCCCACCACCCCTTCTAGCTCCTCCTGCTGTTTTTGCTTTTGGACCTGCTTCTTGGCTCTTTTTCCTTCTCCTTCCCCTCCCTATGCACCTGTTTTCTGTTCCTACCAGGTGTTAGCATTCCCCACTTCGCCATCCCTGCAGTAGTGCAAGATTCCAGTAGAAATTCAGGAACTCGGGATAAAACACCCTAGGCTGAGAGGCACTCTACGAATGTGTATTTACTGCTGGAAAATATTTTGCATGGCAGTGACAAGTAGGTTTTCTCAAACTGTCTGTGCACAGGGAGTTTTTCCTCACCCTAGCTGCCAATAGCAGTTTGACAGGTTTTATTATATTCCATTATTCACAACAAGCCAGGTCGCTGTGCCATATGCTGTCCAGTCCTGCTAAAGCTAACCATGTGCCCATGTTGGCTGCAAACCAAGGCTGGTTAAAACCCGCTCCTTTTTTGCATGCTATTTGTTTTGAAAGAATTGGAGACAGGGGCTTCAGGTCAGGCATTCCAGTGTGTCTTGTCTCACAGCTTTGCTTGCCCTCAGCAGCCCAAAAGCCAACTCAATTGGAAAATCAGGGGTCCTGGTACAGTTTGAACCTGAAGTTCTTCTAGAAACCTGCCCTGTCCTGGGCCTGATGCAGTTTGAGGCAGGAGGAGAGCCTTAAATCTCTCTGGGGCCACTGACAGTGAGTTCAACCTGGAGTACAGCTTTTAAGATGATTTCCTGCACTGCTTAGTAGGACACACAGCAAGGAACAGCGCAAAGTTTCTAAGACTAAACCTCTGCTTCACTGGCAACAGCTGTTTTAGAGGCATTGCAGCTACAGCAGGCGTTGTACCCGCATATGGCTGGAGAGACTTCCTAGGGCACCCTCTAAACTCTAGCCTCCTCCAAGCCTGCACTCACTGCTCCATGGCCTCTGCAGCTTGCTATTGCCTCCTTTTTAGCTGCTTTTGTTGCTCCGTTTTGTTTGAATGTTTGCTGACTTGCTATACCCTGCAGTTACCAGTGCACAGCCCCATCTAGAAAGAACATTTATTACTGCCTTTCAAGTTTGCCAGACTTTGAATCCCTCTCTGACACACTGTTTGCACTGTTGCTGTTCTCAGGGGCACAATTTCCTTCCTCTTGCTGCATCCATTTTGCCAATCCTTCTTGCTGCTCCCACAGCTTTTTCTTCCCAACTCTCCTATGTCAAGAAAGCTGATGGCAGAGGCTACTTGTAAGTGCTCCCATTTCGGGACATGGCTCTTGTTTCTTTGGGTGTGCTGTCTGCTGCTTCTCTTCCGTGGACTTTGGTGGTGTGTACTCCTCTGTCCTGAGACTGCAGCTACCACAACACTTAAAAGCCACTGTAGCTCAAATCATTGCCTGCCACACACCCTTTGTGTGACTATTTGATAGCTGAAACAGACCTACTCTTAAGCACAATATCAGACTCTTTTGCTATAACGCTGGCCTGCCTACCTTGATAGCCCTTTCAGCAGTTCTGCACCCCACACATCACTGCTGCCATGGATTGCAGGAGACTACTCAGGTGAAGAAGTGTTGCTCTTCTGGCCATGTCTTTACACCGGGCGATTCTCTTATGCGGGGATGTTGTCTTGTGATGGTCTGGCCTGGCATGAATCCCTTTGCTTTCATCATCTGTTGCTTGGCTCCCTTCACTACTGACTCTACCTTTCCCAAAGATTGCTGTATTCAAAAGGGACAGCACCTGGAGCAGAGGTTCCCAGCTACTGCTAATCAGTCATGTCTTGCAGTGCCCTCTGATCCAGCGTGTGAGTAAGGTGGGTCTGGTATGTCAGCCCTTGCAAAACTCACTGTCAACTTCCTGATCACAGTCCTTGCTTGAGTAACTTTTCCTGATCTTGTCACTGAACAGTGAAGAGCCCCTCTGGCCCTTTCTAGAGACAGGTTGGGTTTTTTAAGTCTACCTAGAGTCTCTTTCTGTTACTAGTTGCTACAGTCTTCACTCAGTTGACACACCTCACAAGCATGGCCATCCTGGATCAGATGGAATGTACTCCAAGCCCTCCAGCAGTGGCCAGCAGCAGCTGGCTAGGGAAGAATGTAAAAAAACAAGATAAAGAGAGAGGAACCTTTTCCAGTGTCACTACTTTAAGGATCTCTCAATAAAAGTCCCAGAAATCATAGCATTTCAAGTTTGAGTCCTTCCACATGATTTTCTTTCAAAAGTCCTTTTGCTGGCTATTCTCACACTGCTTCACTGGTTATGTCTACGTACTTTCGGGAAATTAGCAAAAACTGCAGTGCATTCCCCTCACCATGCTCCATGCATGTATGTCACCAGCCTCTGTGTGACTCCTCTGATCATGCTGCCAGAAGGACATTACAACCTTGGGCCACCGATGAATCCCAGGGGCCCCTGTGGTATGTGGCACCGTGTAGGACCAAACAGAGGTCTTACCTGCCCAACATTGTCCATGTGGTATCACTGTAATTGTACATATGAATTATGGTGGCAGCCTCAGGTTGCAAACTGTGTGTCTCCTGTTGCCCACACTGAAGGCAGATGCTGCTTAGACGAGTGCTGAAGACACGAGGTAAGTTTGATTTTAAGCGTATATCCAAATTTGCACTTGAAATACAGTAGATGTACCCAAGGTATGTGGTCTGATTCAGGGGCTTGTATGCATGTCAGTGGTGTAGGCAGAATCTATTAGTCTCATAAGTTCTTGGATTCCCATCACAACCTTCATGTGTCGCAGTTTCTACGGGTCCAGTCATTCGTGGAAATTACCATTTTAATGCTGTGTATGGTCATGAACTCCAGGCCTGTTTGTGGCAGACCACATGCTCAATTTTCATTATACAACCAGGGCTTGTCTTGCCACTGGCTTTTCCTCTTATGTTGGCATAAAAAGTCTATAGATGTGGATCTGTTCTTCATTGTTTGCTGGCTTGACAGTCAAGGCCAACAGCACTCTATACTTCAGTAGTCTCACAGGTGGCACAAAGGGGTCAATATCTAACTTTATCTTAGCCTCGCAAGGCTTTCATCTTCTTGAAACACTTTGCTACAATGCTGGATACGATTTACATTAACGTCTCCATCCCTACATGTGGTGTGGATGTTCTAGCATTCCACTACGGTCCTCTATCATAAACTAAGTGATAGCATCTCTTTGTTTCCTGAGGTTTTCAAACTGGAAGTCTGAAATGCTCACTACATGACAAGGGTGTTTCTGTGTGCTATTAGGACCCAGAGCGTACCAATTAACTTTAATTGCCCTGCCCAGCCCTTATTAGGCTCTCTATCAACACACCCTCTGCTCATAGGCCCAAGGACTCTCTACAAGCTCAGGGCACAGGTGCCTAGATAAATCCAGAGCTGCGTCCTAAGTGTACCTCTGTCTTGTCCTCCTTTACTGTCTGGTTTTCAAGGCTGGGTTCCAGACCTGTGTTGTAAGCAGTTTGTTCCAAGTCCTGGCTCTGCCCCTGTCTCCTGATGCTCCTGACCAGGCTTCTTGAGCCATCGCTTCACCTTGTCTGGGACTGTCCCTGCTCTGCCCTGCTCAGGTGCCATGGGACTGTTCTGTGTTGGTGAAGGCGCTGCCCTGCTGATTAACAAGTGATGAGGTCACCCTCAACTCCCTGCCTGCCCTCCCTTGTGGACCTTATCCCGCTGCTCCTGGACAGGTGTCATGTTGGTACATTGGCCGGACGTGTCCTGTCTAGTCAACTCCATGGCAATAAAAGGCAGTCAACTTTCTGTTTCTCTTTGGAAGAAATGGCTGAATGTTGCTATGATAGATCCAGAGAGACAAGGAAGTCATCATGCCTATAGCCTTCAGGGAGCTGTTGCGCCCAGGCAAACTTGCTTTATTACGCTGCACTCATCAATACTGAAATTCTTCCCATTGTTGTAGTTTTGCTCTCTACTTTTCTGAGGCATGGTTGTGGCTTCCTTTCAATGCTTCCTGAGAGCAGGACGTGTTTAACTGTTTCAAGCACATAATAGGTTGCCGTTTCTTGTACAGAATAATGCATTTCCTACTACGAATTGCATTTGCCCTGCACTGACCAGTGCATATCATCAGCACACTGATGTATCTCTCCCAGCTCATTTTCCTGCTTATCATTTTTGTTGGTACTACACAGCAGCTGGGTCTGCAGTCCAGCAGAAATGAAATTGGTCATTGATCTTAGAGCGGAGTTAATACAATGGCAGCTGAATGGCTAGCAGTCTTCAGAGTTGTGCCTAGCATGTGTGAATCTTCCTGGCTCTGTTATCACACTACAGAAATCATCTTCACTGGAAGTCTGTGTCATGTACCTTACCATCCATTACACAGCTGCGCTTTCCTTCCACAGAAGATACCCCACTGGGAGGTGAAATGGTGCTGTTTCTCCAACGTGTTCCACACCTGCTCATGACCTGCATGTTATCCTCCTTGTCTCTTGAATTGTTTCTGTGGGCTGTGCACTGGATTATGATTTATTAGTTAGCTTTCCTGCTTCATGAAAACTCTTAGCTCTGGCAAACACACTTGTTCTGCTGTAGCAGCCATGGTTTTGATGCTGTCTTTGGTTTGGTTCAGCA
>NW_010552095.1:34899-42736 GCF_000687285.1 Phaethon lepturus
GCATGGGTCTGTGTCTCTGGACAAACTGGAGTCTCAGTTCAGCGGTGGGATCACTTGGCAGGGATCTTTAGTGAGTCTCAATGCCAGTTTTATTGTTGTAGCTTTAAGTATATGTTTCTTCTGTGTATGATTCTTCTGTATTATATGTTTGTATAAGCACCAATACATTATAACTTCCCCAAACGCAGCTCTCTGAACTATAATTTCCCTGTGGTCACTGTACTCATCAAATACATTGCCGGCTTCCCTATATCACGTGGGATGTTTCCCCACAACGAGTGTATCCATTTCACTCCTTAACCTTTTCCTCCAGTGAGATGAGAAAGGGGTAGCGTAACTTTTGTGTCTATGTACCCCTTGACCAACGGTGTTAGCACCAAAACAGGAATGCTGCCCTGCCATGGCTTTGAGACTGGAAATAAGAGTATCCCTGCACCATTTTCTGCAAGTTACTTTCTTTCCATGTAGTCTCATTCTTGCTGTGGATCTCGCAGGACTGCAGGCAGTCATCTTCTTCCACATTGCCACATGCTCACTGGGTGAGAACTAGAAAGGGCTCCATCTATAAAAACCAAGTCTCCTTAGGGTTGAAGATAGCTCTTTACAATGATATGGCAGCCAGCATTAAAATACACGCATAGACTGACTTACCAGTTCCCCCAGTATTTCAGAATGCTTCATCAGAGATGTCTTTGTTGGATCCTCAAAATCACTGCAAATGATGTTCAAGGAACTGTGAGCCCCAAACAATAGATGGGTAGATTTCAAAGGCTGGAGACTCCACTTTATTTAGTAGTAATTTTGTTAGTGCCAAGCAGATGTGTGTGCAAATCCCTCCTGTCGGAGGCAATGTCTTTGATCCCTGACAGCTTAACTGTACATCTGTGGAAGAAGTTAACAGCCCAGGTCTAATAACAAACTATTGTTACCCATTCCTTCCTCACTCTTTCGGTCCCCTCTGAAATGAGCCGATGGCTTTGGTATATTACTTGACAGACAGAAGTAAGATGTTGGCAGCTTCTTGAAGATCTCCTAGGCTACAGAAACTGTAATCTTCAATATCCGTCCTTCAAAGACAGCCCCTGAGGATGAATGCTGCAGCACGTTTTTGTAACAGGAACTGCTGATGAACTTGCTGATTAACAGATCATAGAAATGTGCCCTGAAACCTACTGATTCCTGACTTTTATCTGACCATAAATGCTGTTCCTCTTGCCCAGCCCTGGAAAGCAGCTTGTGAGAAGCAGCGTGATTGACGTTCCCTGCCTACTCACCTGACACGGTGCGCTTGCACAAGCGGCACCACTGAAAGCTAACAGGGGATTCTCTGCATGTGGCACCTCTTCTAGGCCAGAAAGAAACATCTGTCATGGCCAGTGTGACTCCAGCATGGCATTTCAGACTCAGGGACTACACCTCTGTCCTACTTTGACAAGCAACATTACAGTGTGTACGATCCAGAGAGCTAGTTGAGACTCACACATAGGTCAGTGCCTTTGTTTAGACGTTCAACACACTTCTTCCAACTGCCTGGCAAAAGAAATGTGTTTGGAGGTGCAAATGATTTTGACAATTCAAGTGCTGTGTGTTAATACACTGATCAAAATGCTCAGAATTTTCAGGTCAGGGCGCATCTGTTCATCTCGGCTATCTTGTTAAGAGGTAAACCCTTACAGCCTGGGAGACACTGAGGAAATCTTGCAGGATTTCTGTCTGGCAGGATTCTTTTCCAGTTTTAACTAGCGCTGCATCTTCACCACAGAAAGGCTCCTGTCAGGGTTTTGAACACTAGACAGACCTCAGCAGATCAGAGTTAAACCAAATGGGACCTAAAAGGCCTGAAGTGCCTCCACACTGTTTCCCAGCATCAGCACTGACTAATGGCCAAAGCCGACAACCATTCATCAACATGACCAAATGAATGCAAGGAGTATAGACAACGCTAAATTCTTTTAGCTCCTTCTGGAGCAGAGTCATGGGGCCAATCTGCAGAGCTACTGTCGTTCATGTGAGGTTTGGGTCAGTTCCCTGCCTGTGCTACTGATTCATTAGATAAATTTGGGCACTTCTGAGGCTAATGGGAGTTTTCCTGCTGTCTGCCAAGAGCTTGGCTTTACACTGTCATTGCCTCCTCTTCCCTACTTAGGAAATAAGGACAGTTCTGCTCATTAGGGAAACTCTCTCCAGGCTCGCACTGCCTAAGATGTAACAAAAATCTAGATCTCCTGTGGCCATTAAACTTCCTTGGGTGTTAGCCCCACTGCCTGGGTTCTTGCCTGTCAAGAAGTGTCCCTGGGAATAAACACTTTTGGTGAGTTGCTACACTTCATTCCTAACAAAGCAGAACAATTTGCATTACAAGTCAGTTGTTTTAGAAGACAACGGATGAAATGCGGAGCTCAGGAGCTCACACCTGGCTTTCGCTCAGTCTGTCTTCTGTGAGAATATTGCCAGCCAAAGCTGACTGAAGACAGCGTAAGACGCCCTGGTACTAACACAGTGTGTTTAAATGGTGCTATTTGTCCAAAGACTTCAGAGTATATTTATTAACTAAGGTAAAGCCCAGGGAAATCAGTTGAAATCTTTGCATTGACCTTAAGCAGCTTTTGGATTGGTGCCAAAATAAGGAAATGTGCAGGTTCTGGAAAATCCTGGCAAGAAGAATAATCTATTTCCTTTTGGCAGGGGGACAGAGGCACAGAGGTGAAACAGCTTGTCTGGTGCTGCTTGGATAATCTGAGATCGACACTAGGTAAATACATATGTTTTAGGAAGTACTGACCACAGAGTGAGGATGTTCAGTTGATGTGAAATGGGCTAATCTTCGAAGTGCAAATTCAAATAACTTCAAGAAACTTTTCAATTTAAAAAAAATCCCAAAGCCTCGTACAGATTTGGTATAGCATAAATTAAGGACACACTTCTTATAACTGAATCCAAAAAGCTCCCTTGACTCTTCTCTCTTCCATTTCTGCCTTCCTCCTCCTTTAGTGTCTGTGTAGCTGTTATGTTTTATTTACAGATACCTGGAAATGGAATATAAATTCATTCAATGAGCCCAACTGGAACTCCAAATAAATCATCAATTGATGAGTGTATACTTAAAACAATCTGGCTTAGAGGCAATAATGGGATGGCAGCAGATACGTTCTAGCACATGGGGGGAAAATACCTTAGACTATCCAAATCTGGTCCCAGCTTTTCCTGGCTTGGGGAAAAGCTTGATCCCCCAACCTAAAACCTAGGAACTGACTTCCTCAGGTGCTGTGGTTTCTGCATAGGACTGACCTGGCTATGATCACAGCTCTCAATTGACTCAACTGACAAGTCTCTCTAGTTACTTTCAAATAGCTGAAAAACTAGATCCCCATCTGAATTATGGAGCGTGTTTCCTCTTTTTCTATCAGCAATCTAACTTAACTAACATGTTCTGGCCCATCTGGTCAACTTCTTTCTTTATTAGCAAATATTAAACTATAGAGAAGTTTGGGTTGCAGTCCATACAGCACATATGACAAAAGTTGTTCTAAGTGGCACTGTAGACTAATCACTCCCCAACTAGTCTCCACTCACAAGGAGCAAAGGCAGTTCTGCCTGTATTCTTAGCAAATCTTTCTTTGCTTTTATTGGCAATGCTTCTGTTTTGGCAGCAACCTGTCGAGTTCAGAGCTGGCAACTACAGGTGTTTTTCGCATTCTCAGATGAAACGTAGGCAACGTTTTCTATGAAAACACCCCTCCTACTCTTCATTAGTGCTTCCAACATTATTGTTCTTGGTACAGAAAGCAAACATTGGTAGCTTTCCCTCTCCCACCACTATAACTTGAACTGAACAGGACTGAACTGACATGGAGTTTTTGACGAGGAAAAAATGTCTATTGAAGAAATAACAAGCAAAGTCACTCTCAGCAAGCACAGAATGGCTGAGTCTTACACAAGTGGGTGTCAAGGTTAAGAGCTGTGCGTTGGTGTTTAATAAGCTGGTAGGTCCCCACTGTGCCATGCAGAGATACTTGATTCAGGGTACTGGAAATGCTATAGTATGTTAGAATCACTGCACCATGCTCCATTTGTGTCCCATGCATCTCTTTCAGCTCCACAAACTGATCCTGAGAAACACATTACACAGGAAACAAAGCAAGTCAAGTCCAAGAAGTCAGGTTTCTTTTTCCACTCAGTATAAAAAACGCAGCATGCATCTAAGGTATCAGCTGGATCAGGTTTCTCTTTGCTTGAGCAACAAGCTTGTCCCTACAATCCTTGTTTAAAACTCTTCTGGCTTCCTATGCATCTCAAATGATTTAAAATCCAAATATCTGTAGAGACCTTATTTTATCCTCCTAGATCTCTGTTGTCCTACTGCGTCTACCCTTATTGGGAGTTTTCTACTGTTGGCCCCCCTCCTGCAGGAAGGTTGCCAGCCAGCCCAGAGCATGCCATGTCCTTCCTCATCAAATATCATATCTGTTTCTGTTTGCTACACTCTCTTACTTTGCAACAAGACCATGAATACTGGCAGACCACAGCTACATGTGGAAAAAGGCCTCTTAACATCTTCCAGCACTGTTGCATCTCATAAAGTTTACAAAATCAGTTTAGCTCATGGCTTCCATTTCCCTAAGCCTCCTACACCAATTTCTGAATTCTTGCTCCGCTCTACCTATTGGGAGATCAGGTAATCTAGGGTGGGATTTAGTTCCCAATACCCACACACAAGGATCTTAAAAATAAACTGTGAAGCAGTGAGGAAGTTAATCCCTGCTGAGAAGCTTGGAGCCCTTTCTCTTGTCTGCCCTGGGGTTAGGATGGATATCCCAGCCCAACTGGAGAGTAACGCAGCTGTTCACACTTGTGCTTCCTTTATTCCTCCTCATGGAGCCTCTGCCCCCTCGACACAACGCACTTCAGTGACTGCAATCATTAAAGGCGTTGGAAATAGGGTCTGAGACTTATGCAAACTCCTGCCTCAGGTGTCATGACCAACGAACCGATCAAAAATGCCAGCTCCTCTTAGAGTGCCATCCCTGAATTCATACCCGACGGCAGATCTGTCACACAGTAGCCAAACATGTTAATACAGCTGAAGCCTTTAGGTGCACTTGTACCCTCAAAACTCAGTGGAGTTGCTGTCATCCTCCAACTGTTCCGTGGCCTAGATGAAATTAGTTAGAAGTCTAAAAGCAGCTGCTAATAAAGATACTGTCTTTCTGCCTCAGAAAAAGCACCAGCTCCCTTTGCTACCAGATGTCCTTTTTGGCAGTTCGAGTCAATGAGGAGCTAAGTGATGAAGAACGAACTCGGTCTCCAAGAGGAGGCCTCAGGCCCTGAGTGGCAGTGGTGGAAACCGCAGAAGGGAATTTCTCTATTGCTGCTGCCTGCTGGGGCTTGGAGTTGATGTCAGCTCCTATTAATGTTGCTTGTCACCAGAATCCGACAGAGCTGCTTGTGTGAACTGTCTCCTGCTCAGGAAACTACTTTCCTTGGCTCTTCATAGGTCTCCTGGAGACAGGTCTGGGTGTGGATGGACAGAGCAATCCCAAGAACTGCAGGGTTTGGGACCAGCTGACAAGTACGACTTGTGGATGTCCAGATTTTGGGGGGAAGGAATGTGTATCCCACCTTCTCTGCCTGCTTGCTACTGTCAGAGAGAATTACACTGGGAAACCAAACTCGGTTGGATGGACTATTCTCACAATCCAGAGCTCCCAGTAGGAGGAAATGGAGCAGGAGCACTGCCTGCAACCTTCACTGGGAAGTCTGTAGATATGAAGGCTATGTGTAGTTTGAACTCAGCACCACTGCCACCTCTGCCAGCAGAAATGCTCTCCAGCTTTCATTTCATTTATAGCAATGGTCCGAAATCAGATCGCTCCAAATGGCCAGCTCTGGACTGAGCAAAGTGGTTTGTGAGCTGGTCACGGAAAATCACACGCCTGAGAACCTTTTACATGCGTTTTCCCTGCGTTTCCAGCTAAGGAGTTTTCCCCGGGAAGTGCTTCCTCTGCGTAGTGTCCCAGAAGAATAGCAGGAGATCTAACAGTGCCCATCAAAGTTTTATAACTACAAGTGGCTTGGAGGGTGTGAACTCTCCTCCATTTCACCAAACAAAGAATATGGCATTGTGGAGGGTCCCAGGATAACAAAAGGAGGTCTGCTTTCACAGAACATGCAGTTACACAGTTGAAATCCTTGCTACAGGACACACCAAACAAAAGAGTTGGCAGGACTCCCAAAGGCCATTGGGCAATGGAAGAAAACCTGTACAGACCTACTAAACATAAAGGCATCAGCTGTGGCTGAACCAGCCACACATTGCAAGAAGATGGGGAAAAGGGGCTGGGAAGTCTTGGGGTATGCTTTCCCTCTTACCTATACTATTGCCTTGATATCTGCAACTGTCAGTGGTGGTGATGGTTCTGATCTTCAGTCAAACCCAGTACAACTACTTTTATATGAAGTACATACCAATGATACTGGTAAGAGTGAACAAGATTAGCTAGGTCCTAGAAGGAGCTCATTTCAAAGTCAGATAGCTCGCCCTGGCTAACATGGGTAGAGTATGCCTTCCCTGTGGCCACAAGGTGTTCATAGGAACAGCAGTGCAGGCATTCACGGCTTTTGACTCTGGATTGAGGGGGATGTCCAAACTCACTCCCATGGAGCTACGTAAGAACTTTTACTGAAATCCACCCAGAACAACAACACTAAGTTTTGGAGAGACCATCCACATTTTCAACAGACCTACAGAGAACAGAATCTGTTCTGGAATGTGTGCAGCAGTCTCGCCAAGTTTTGTTCAGGGAATCGCTCACAATTTTCCAGGATAAAAATATTAGTGGAATTAAGATCTCCCTTTCCCTTATCACACAAATCCAGGAAGACCAGAAATTAGGTTGCCTCTTGTTGAATGTATTTTAAATTCCTCTAGAATGCATTGTACCAGAAGAGCATGCATTTTTAATGTGAAGACATTCTTCTCCTTTTGGAGAACAAGGGTAACTCTCTCAGACTTTGGCATCATCCAGATTTTCTAAAAAGTGGGATTCCTCTATTTCATTGTTCTGTAACAATTTCTCCCATTCAGCCTAAGCTAACTCAAAGAAGAAAAATTTGCCTCTGTGTGATAGCCTAGAGGCTTAAATGGGTATAAAAATACAGCATGCATTTACCTGCAGGAATTCAACTATGTGATTTAGACTTGGAATGGCCACATTCTCTCTCTGACCCTTTCCTAGGTTTTGCCATCCTAAACAAATTTTGCATCTGTTCTGTACCTGTTAAGTTAATTTAATACTCCCCAGCAGTCTGGAAAATGTGACCATCATGGCCGAGTGACTAATATGCTGGTAAGCTTGGTACTTGGCATTGCCATGTAGAGGAAGTCAATCCTCTACAGAGCAGCTGCTTCTCTCATCTCTGGTAGAAAAATGTGGTTTGGTTTTTATTGTATATTATAGCTCCATGCCTGTAGAGCGTGGCACAGTGATGGGCACAGTGACTGATAGCAACAGCAATTAAGAACTAGCTCTTTACAAGTCTGAACGGCAAATTTGCGTTATCTTTTGCCAGAAACATCTGAGGAGACCGCCTCCATATTCCGACAAAGATTAATCCAGGCTACAGCATCCAAACCCAGGTTTCAGGCATGCCAGCGCCGTCATACTTAAATGGCGTATTTAAGCAGCAAGATGTGAAAGTTGTTGCAACGCCCCACGCCACTCCTGCTTCAGGAAACATGCCAACGAGGACCCATGGCTTGACTGCTGCCGGTGCCCACACTCCTGTGGCCGCAGCACTAATTCGCAGCGATTAAATAAACCCCACAGTGCACTGGAGT
>NW_010552096.1:0-9745 GCF_000687285.1 Phaethon lepturus
ACTGGTGCATGGGGTTGTTCCTCCCCAGGTTCAGAACTCAGTTTAGGTTTTCACTAAAAACCTAGTCAGACAGCACCCCACATAGAAACAGTTCTATCTGTGATGCAAGTATTTCTTAAGCCCTTGCAGTTCTCCATACAGAGGTGGATTTTACCCAGAAAGTTATGATAAGTGAAGGTGCATCATAAACAAAGAGATTATTAAAAAACACACTTTTATCATATCAATTTGATAACATGAAAGCTTTGTGTATTAGATAATTTTTTTGCAAATAGCATAGATTTTCAGAGACATATTTACAATAAAAATATCAGCTGGTATGATAGAATTTTTTTTCCCGAAGCCTTTTTATTTGCAAGGCTTACTTCTCTCGATGGAACTTACATAGTGAAGATTTTCCAGATATGTAACTGTGGCTGTTGCCAAGGCACTCTGTCCTTTTGGAAATTAAGTTCTGAAAATCATTCATAGCATATGCAAAAATAAGTCCCACCCAACAGGGCTGCTTCTGAAAGTTTGGGTCTGACTAAAACATAGATCATCCAAGCCAGAATCAAGGAACAGAATTTCCTAGTTCCCTGTTTTATGCTCAGTTCTTCCAGATCTATTTCTTGGTGGGTGGTTTACCAGCAGGGATAATGTTACCAGAAAATATTATTTCTCTTAGTAGCCAAGTAAATCACTGAAACAAAATACATTGGCAAATGAGAAACAAATCATCAGGCAACACAACAGCTACCCTGAACAACAGGGGGGAAGTGGCTGGCACAGCCAAGGTAAGAATCAAGAAAAAACATCAGAAAATACTTGAAAGACTAGGGCAAAGCTTTTTCCAGACCTCTTGCAGGGGTGTACTGCAGCAGAGCTCTGCTCCAGTGCTCTACTGCGGTAGAGTACCCCATCTGTGACACAGGATGCCTCCCTCTCATCCTTCTGTTGGAAGTTGTGGAACATCATGGGGCTATATAGTAAGTGTGGACCAGTGCAGTAGACTGCGTTGCACATCCATGTAAATTATTTCCTTTGTATCTCAGCTAATCATATCTATTAGGTTACTATGCGCTTTTCTGCTGATGGAGCATTGTAAGTAAGTGGGACACAATGGAAGAGAAAATTTAACCCCATAGCAGTAATAATATTGTACCTATGTCTCTGTATCCTGCTACAGTACTACAGACTGTATACTGTTTCTTGTTTATCTATTTTAAACACTGCAGAATTTCATGCCTTTTATAAGAATAAGGGTTTATTTATTTCATTATTTTTAACTGATTCCTCTCTGTTTCTCCTCAGTCATCTCATCCAGCCATATCTCATAATTCTGTAGCATCAGGTGTGGTGAAATATTATTGCATATTTTTCCTACAGATTGCAGATAGACATGGTGTATTTTGGGCATGTAAAATGTCAGACTATTTATTGTTTAAGGAGCTTAGAGTGGTGGTCCTACCATCAGGTACGTAGGTACAAATTTTTATACAGGAGGGGTGTCTGATGCTTAGTCCTTACCATATAGAAGAGAAATACCTAAATTCAAAGCTGGAGGTTGGAAAGAAAAGGACAATTCCAAAGCTGAAGCAAACCTTTCCGTTTTAATGGGTAACAGGGCTAGGTGACTATTATTAGAAGTGATTCGGCACCTCAACATGCAATAGGCATAGAGTGAGATTTTTCAAAACCACTATACATCTAATTTACATTGACTGAAGATCCCACGAGATACCTAAATACCTCTGGACAACCTTACTTTATCAATTCCTAAAGCTTACTTATCTTCCTCTTTCTCACATGGTGCAAACTCCTGATTTTTACCATGTGAAACACTACAAATTCCTATTCCCTTGATTAGGAGGCCAATTTTACATGTAAGCACTTTTCAGCTATGATGGGAAACCTTTGTAAGAAATGCTTTCTTTTTCTTTTAATATTTGTTGCAGTTCTCTGCAGCTATCCCACTGCTGAGCATGCGGATCAGATTCAGATCAAGACAGTGTGATGCAACAAGCTGAATTTCTTGACTGACCTTCAGCTCTCTCCCTCCGTTGTGATATACAGCTTTCTGTTCTGCTAAGTGAAAGTCAGAAACAGGGGCCAAGTGAAAAGTGATTTTTTTCACTCTTTTGCAGAAACAACAAAAAGGTTGCTGCTTTATATGAGAAATTCTTTTGCTCATCTCTACTGGAGACTGAATTGTTTATTGTATTGACTGCCCATCATTGTGGGCTGGGTTTTAACAGATATGACAATTTACCTGTATCAAGGATTGGGGGGGGCTGTTTTAATACATTAAATACCTTTGCAATCTTTTTTTTTTCTTTCTTTCATTTTCTTTTTCTTTTTTTTTAAGCACTAAATCTCAGCATGACTGTGTCCTGCAGTGGAAAATTACTACCCATTCAGAAATGTGCCTTGTTGCATTACAGTCGTATATTTGAAGACTTAAAGCTCTATCTGCAGCACAAAGGCAGGCTCAGCAAATGACCTAGCATCTTTGTTCCTTTATCACATTTTATGGCAGCATTTTCTATGTCTTGTAATCAAGGTATATTTGTGAAATTAATATTTTTTGCTCTTTAGCTTATATAACAATCACATATCTTCATTAAAAGGCTATATTGCAATTAATATCTGTCTGAAATTGTTTCTAGTAGTGTCTGAATTACTCTCTGAATGAATCAATGAATGAATGTTTTTACAGCACAAGATGACAAAATTTACCGTGTCCTATCTCTTTATCACAGAGGTTGCCTGGGCCAACCTTTAAAATAAGTTATTTTTTTTAGACTAAATGCAGAAAGGCACATTCCTTGTCAGCTCTGTATGTAAGATGCAAAAGGTAAAGGGATCCAGCTACACCTACCCTTTTGGGGGGTTGATTGTTAAGAATTTCTCTCTCAATATGCACTTGGATCCACATTAGAAGCAGTCAGAGGCTTTTAAGGGGAGAAAATCTCAGGACAGTGTACAAAATCAGAGCCAGGGTCGTGACCTTGACTATTGATCCAGCCTCTCTTATTTCCACAGCTTGCTGAGGCTTGTTCTTCCAACCTGCTGGTGTACATTAGAGCAGAAATCCATAACATGGCCATGTTCATCCAAGCACAGGAAGAAACTAAATTAAATGTTAAAAAACAATCTGAGGCTAGAGTTGGAGACAATTCATCATGATCCTAGACGTCAGGCAGGTAGGATGACCAAGAGTTCCTCAGCCAATAGATCCCAAACAGAATATGGAGGGACCTCACTGCCTCATTTGTCAGTTACAGAGCAGATAGTCGTAAAAACACCAAGGAAAAAAAATCTACCGAAGGTCAGCGTTTTAATTCCCAACCATGTACAAGTATTCATCTTTTGGAATGCAACCTGTAATTGAGGTTTAGGGGAGAAAGGGAATGAGATAAAAAATTATCTGACATTAATACATTAGCAGTCAAAATTAGGAGAAAATAAAACTTTGCACGGAAGAAGTGTACTAAAAATTGAGTCCAACTGAGTCCTTACAACTCTGGAACCCAAGTTTAGGTGAGAGAATTTGACTACAGACTTGAGTAACCTATAAAAATCAGCAGTCAGTCTCTTTTTCACCTTCAAAAGTTATATCAGTGGAGGGCTAACCTTTCTTGTCAATGAAAGGGTTTTAAAGGTATATAATCTGTGATGCATAGAATGAACTCAGCATGTTTAATAAGAGAGAGATTCTGTAGGCTTGGTTGAACTGTTTAGAAACTGCCCTGTGATGCTTCTCAAGCTGATGCTATTTGTACTGGACACAGATCACATGTCCCTTATATAGTCACCCAAAATATGTAACCTAAACAATACTTCTCAAATGGCAAGTTTTATTCTTCTGGGAACTACAAAGCATACATACCCTGAAAGTACTCTGCAGATATTATGATGATTGAAAATAGTCACAAACCCCACTACAGTCTGCACAGCTGCTGTTCTAATTGAGCTAGCTGCTGAAAAGAAGAGCTTGCCAGTTTTGCGAACATGAGTTACATTTCCTGTTGTGGTTGAATTGTGTTCTCTCTCAAAACATTGATAAGCAGGTATCTGAACTGAAAATAGTCTACTGCCCTTTAATTTTATTCCTAAGTTATTTTACACTATTTGTGCATTATCAGCATGTGCTGTTAAACCTCATCATGCTGAATGCCAATCTGATGAAACATAATAAGACATAACACAGTTTGACAGCTAATATTTAAAGAAGAAATCTTATCTCTTGCTATCTAAATAGCAAAGGGCTCCCATTCAGACACTTACAGATTCTTAGTGGATATCTTGAGAGAACAGTTAACACGAGCTTTCTTGGAATGGTTCCTCAGTATAAACAGCAGCTTTGTACGTGTGCAAGCTTAAAACAAAACGCCCTCTTACAGATTGCTAAATTCACACTGAACAATTTCTGAACTACCTTTTTAATTTGTAGTAGTCTAAGCAAGAGTATGTAGGAAATATGAGTGAACTGATGGAATTTTGTTTCCTAGACCTCTTACCAAATAGTCTGCAATATCCAAAACAGAGAATGTATTTTAACAGTCCAGTAAAAACTGTGGTAATTTCCAGTTAACAAAAGTGGGAAAGATTTGACATATCTTAGGTATAGGAGTTTGCTGAACATAAATTCCTGGATTCCATGCATCACAACTTGTTCTGTTTTCTTGCCTGGCTCTTTCCAGTTAGCCTAGGGTGATTATAAATCCATTTTCTGGCATTATTATTACTTGCCATTCACACAGGCTTAACAAATTACTTGCCGGTTTGCATATTGATAGAAGATCTGTATTCTACTATTAGGGGTTTACGCTTTTCCATATTTTTCAAAAGTGTCTCAGCTTTTGGATTCTTAGTTTCATCCATCATTAGCTTGCTTTTTACCACCAAAAACTGACTTACAGTTAATGTTGTTAACTTACAGTCATTTCAAAGTAAAGGAAAATTATGGATATTTATGGATAAATATCAGGGAAAAAATACCTTATGTTGAGCCCTTGATATAGAAGGATTTCAGATTTCCTTATCTGGAAAGTTTGACTTGAATATATCTGAGTTTCATGATTAACCTTTTAAATTGGAAAACCTTTTGAAAGTAGTCAAGTTGAAAGGAACTTCAGTACTAGTGAAAAGATCCGTCTGCTTCCCAAAGTGTTTTTTTATTTTCTGAAAATATAGGATCAGCGTTATACCTGGCACAGTCAAGCATGTTGTGTCACATGTACATCTACTGTCACTGCATTCCAGAAATACCCTTGATCCAGACTGAATAAATAAGTTGCATGTCAAGACTGTGATAATCTCTGCCCAGGTGATAAGTTGTAGCAAGGGCAGCGCCCATCTACAGCACAACTCCGAGAGAAGAGATGTCAGTGCACCACCTCCTTGTGATGCCTCTGCCCTCACCTCTGCTCACACCTGTCCTAGCCAGCATGCACACACAAGTACCCAGCATCAGATAAACTTGAATCCTTTGAAAGAGCAGATGAGCCATTCTCAGTTCAGCCAGGTAGGATCTGTTCTTGTGGCAGTTTTGTGGCATGCTATAGGAAAGGGGTGCTTCCTGCTTCTGGTAATAATGGTCCATGGCTGTTCCCTGCAAGCCTTTACTCGCGACAATACTTAACTTTCTAGTTTTCTAACAATAAAATAACAGAGAAGCCCACCAGCAGTGTTTGGGATATTCGCTCAGGGAAATTTAGGCAAATTTGGACAAATTCAGCAACCTTTTGAAAAATTAATTTGCCATAGTACAGCTCGAATCTATGTAGGTGTTTGTTGTGTTAATGATCATTTTTACTACTACTGTATACTACTATATACTACTACTGTGTTTGAGAAATAAGATGCAGAATGAAGCAGAAATCTGTCAGAAATTGTGGCTCTGAGAAAGCACTGAATAGCACAAGCTAATAAACTAATATTTAAAGAAAAAATCAGAAACACATAAGTGTTTCTGAGAAACTTGATAGTATGTGCCAGCCCTAGACATAGGTTAGAGGGATAAAAACACCAGTGGCACATGGCTGGCCATTTTGCACTGATTTTGTGGTTACTGTTAAACCATATAAATCTACATTTTAATAACCTTAATCTAGTGCATATAACAGTTTAGTCCAAGAGATTTTGTGAAGTTATCTACATAGTCTTAGAGTACCTCCAGCTGTGCTTGCCTTCTGCAGGCTGAATGTAATCCTACAGGTTGTTTTATCCAGTCCTGAAATAAGAAAACAATACATGAATGACACAGGCATTGGTTAGCTAAATGTAAGCTGAACTCTCAAAACGAGACTGTATCTTTTACTGCATTATATAAAGACTCTTGGACATTGTTATTTGATCTTATGGATTTCTGAAATACCATTAAAAATATTTTCTCATTTCATTTGGAATTGGCATTCTTAACTTTTATACCCTGTTAACATCTTCAAAAATAGATCTGAAAATAGTTTTGTGGCCCAGTAGTTAGCATGAAAGTCTCCAAGGACATGTTCTTTTAACTGTTTGCTTAACGTAGCTGTGAAATTTGACTTGCCTTTTTATTGCACCTGAGCCTGCACTTCCTCTTCCAAATACATCAGTGCAGTTTCCTACTGCTTGCGTAAGAGGGAACAGTGTATCTGATAATTTACTTCGTAGGAGTCCTAGTGTTTTATTTCTTGCATGAAGTAAAGTGGCATCAGTATTTAGGTGTGCTGCATTAGAAGTAGAACAGGGTTTAAAAGTAGGACCTTAATTCATTGTGGTCTCTTTATGGACTATAATCCAGTAGAACTCAAGAATATTTTGCAGTGAAAAAAAATACCATCAAAAGTGATATTTGAATCTTTTTTCTATAGTATTGCACAGATTTGACTGTCTTTTTTTTAAGACATCACAGAGGACTTAAAGGTCTATGACAGATAGATGCAGTCTTTAAAGCTACTCATGCATTCTTAATGGACAGCCTGTTAATTTGAGGTCTAGGTCATGAATTTGAATGCCATTCACTAAACACCTCTTTGTCAACAAAAGCTAGTTTTCCCTTAGGGTAAATTGTAACTCATTAATTGTAATTAAATTAAACATACACGACAACTAGAAAACCCAGGGTGCATTCTGTGAGGAACATCAGTCTAGCAGTCCATGGCTGAGTTCTGGGATGTTCAGGGGTTTTGCAAGTGAGAAGAAAATATAAGGCTATAGTTTTAATAACAGGTTGAATAAAGAGGGCAAGTAGTAAATGTCTTGCCCATTTAATAATTTTTTAATTCATTTTCCATTGGATACTAAACATAACAAAAACTTTAACATGAAAAGTCAATTGGGATTTTTTGCAAGTATAAGCCAGTAGTCATGATATTCAAGATATTTTGCTTCCTGTATATGAACCCTAAGAAGACATAACCAGTTTTAAGCCTGTATTTATGTTTATAGTAGTGATTAAACTCTGTTAAGAGCAGAGGCCTTTGTATCTGGAAGCTCTGTATAATCCATCCTCAGGTCCTAAGTTAAATCAGTTTGGTTGTCAAATATGAGTCCCTAATGGGCAATGGTCCACATCACAAAGCCATCATGTAATTGCCACTATTTGGCATATTTGGCAGTTCCTATTAGGAGAGGCCCAGGACTGAGCTAGTACACTGAAGCGTTACATCATTGCAGATTGGAGACAACAAAACAAGAATTGGGATGAAAAGGATATACTGGTTCAGACAATTTTTTTCAGTGAAATTGTGGAAGCACTTTTTTATTCAGGTCATTTGCACTTTTTTCCCTGCACACTGAAGATTTATTTTTTTGATCTAAACTGAAGTATTTGGCCTTCAGTTTTTTTACCATTTTCATTTTTACAAAAACTATTTTTTTCTTTCCAATTAATTTGCTAAAATTGTTATAAATTCATTAAAGGTTTTACACATTTGGGGGAAAAGAATGTTTACTAGAATGTTTAGTCCACTTTCATGTGGAAAGATACAGCTGGCTGACCATCATTGTGCTGAAGTCTGATACACATGAGGAGACAGCTATAGTGCATACAGATGCTGAAACTGCATTTGTGATCTGAACAGTAAGTGGTTAACTTGAAGACTGAGGACATTCAGAAACAGTAGATAACTGACCTTGTATTTTTTGTTCAGCTGAGATATATGCTTATAAAAATTCAGTTAACATGCTCTCTGCAGTTTCCTAGCTGCAACTCTGTTGGGAGCACATGTCTCTATTTAAAACACGTGTGTTGTTTAGCATCGCTATTTGTATCAAAAGCCCCACTGTGAATAGTCAAGTGACAAATATTAAAGTCGGGAACCATGTATAAACAGGAGTGCTAGGCCCCTTTGAATGTGTTTGGAGAATGTTAAATGGAGTGTTGGGGGAAGATACACCTCATGGAAGGGAAAATACACCTCACCTCTCCCCTCTGTTGTTTGCTCAGGAGAAACCTAATAATGTGTGTTATTAATGAACACCCCAGTATTGCAGATGCATGAGCTCCGCATGAAAACTAACCCATTAACACCTTCATCTAAGGCTTCTTTCACATTACTAACTTTACAATCCAAGGATCTCTCCCACCTTCACCATTGACCTAGTCATGAGGAGAAGAGTGTCTCATCAGTAATAGACATATCATTTCCAAAAGTTCTGATTCAAAGAGGCAGTTTGACTAACAGACTGCCAGCACTGTAAAAAGTTTGAACCTTTCCCTGCTATACAAAATGCAAGCTACTGTGCAAGTGATATGAGTACATGGGAAATGCAAACTCCCAAAGAAGGCTGCAAAGCAGAGGGAAACAGGAAGATGAATATCAGGTTTGCTTCCTTCACTGGTATTAGAAACATAACCTTGAGAAAAAGCCATTCCCTGAGAGCTTAGCAAGCCTTGATGTGAATGTTGGCTCTGTCACAACTTACTCCTGAGGTCTTGGAGTTAATAAACCCACCTACCATAGGGAGTTACTTTTTCCTGCTTCAAGCTGCAATGTAGCAGTGCTTAGATAATACAAGAATGATGGCCACAAAAGTAGGAATAATTCTTATAGTTGACAAAGCTTTGTCCAGCTTTCATTCAGATCCTGTAATGGAGCTTGGCATGAACCCCTTTTTCTTCGTATCTCCTTCTGTTTTCTGCTTACTTCCTTTGGAGAGCTTTTCACATCAAAAACCTTTCTGAGAACTAGCTGTTTAAGCTCTGGAAACCTCTGTTTTACTAATAGGTAAATGGAAGCTGAATAGGATTATATACATGCCAGTCTCAAAAACAACCTGTGAAAGTCTTTGCTGTGCCCTCTCTGTGGTAGGTCATCTTTCCCTTTCTCTATCAGTGATCAGTGTCCTGTTGGCTCAAGTCTATCACGTCTTACACATTTTACTCGTGTGACTGAGTGACGATCAGGAGGTGGCATACCTGTTTTGCTTTCCAAGGTGTTATGGGCTCCTCTTCATACAATGTGTCCTTGCTGTGGAGTACACTGATGCTTGCTTTGTTCTCTGCTGCTTTTTTTCCTCTGGTTTACTACAGATGAAGAAAAATTTCTTTCTGAGTCCTGATATTCATACACCCAGTCACATCCTCTCCTGCCACCAAAACCCAACAGAGAATGCCCCCTCCATTTGACTTCTTATATTCTAACTAAATGCACAGTTTGGAAGCAGTGACTGGGAATTTTAAGTGCTAATGTAATATATAGTGTGAGGCTTTGCCATGATGCTTGGCCTCGTGTGGAAGGCAGATAAATGTGGAAAATGCTCCTCATAGTTCAGC
>NW_010552096.1:9776-34060 GCF_000687285.1 Phaethon lepturus
GCTGAACTGAGAGCTTTATAGCATATTCTGATCTTGGGTGGATGCAGCCTTGAAACTGCCCATCCCTTTTCCCAAACCTCAAGGTTTACCTTAACATTTAGCACTTTGGCAAAGGCCCTTGACCACAGCTCCTTATCTACCCAGGTGGCCATAGGCCACTCAATCACACTGGCCTTTGTTACTGAAAATTACCTTTACTCATTAAACATGCAATTCAGTTGGGACACATTACAAAATTTAGCTTTTGACTCCCATTGGCTCTGTTTTTATTGATGTTGCAAAGAAAGAAAAAATGCCTGACTGGTTTTAGCCTATCTGGTCATCTCAAGAAAACCCTTTCTTTACCTCTGCAAATGCTAGACATTCCATAGCATCTATCATGCCGTTTGGCCATGATGACAGTGATCACAGCTTTATCACTGTAGTCACAAGAAAATAATGGAGGTTCAGTAAGTGCAAACAAAATACCTGCTGCCAGCACTCTTGAGGGGCTGCTTGTGGTCAGAATGTAGTCAGGAAAGACTGCAGTGGACTGATGAAGGAGTGGTCACAATGCCCTCCCATTATCCCAGCCTAGTCAAAACCTCCCTCTACTCCCAGACTAAGCATGGGGAGGGGACAGAATGCCACTGCTTCTGATATCATTTAATATTCTATAAAATCTTCCACAGATGTGAAGAACAGGAAATCATGGTTGGAGCTAGTAAAAGAAAATGGTTCACACTGAGGGAAAGCACTAATGTAAGTAATACATCTTACTCACAGGTTGGTGTTAGCTTGCTTGGCGGTGTCAACTCTCTGGCTCCCTGGCTATATGATTGCCATTGTTGAGAGCTGTCAACTATTTGTGATTTGATGAATTATATGAGTGTTCTACTTCTCCATAAAATGGAGTTTTATGCAGATACATCTGTGCCATGGGAGATCCTTGCTAGGCTGTTCCTCCGGTGCAAGCATCTCCTGTCCAAAACACAAGATCAGACATTAGTGAAAACACATTTCAACTGGAAAAAAACAGTAGTAGGCGATTTCGATGTCTGTAATAAGTCTGAGAAGGTATTTGTAACCAATAGTATTAATATTTCCTTTCCTGTGTCAAGAATTGATGACTTTTTTAATGAGGGGGTGTGTATGTGTATGTGTGAGTGTGTGTATGTGTGCATCTATTAAGTTACTTCTCATGTCAAGAGCCTCTATGTTTCTTGGCAATTTCAGTTTAGTTTACTGTTGGGTGATCCCAAATAAGATATAAGAGTCTACAGAAAAGGAGATTATTTCTGAATGTGCAAAGAGTATTAGCAGCCATCTTCAGCAACTTTTGTAAAGGTATTGCAACAGCTATTCATATTGTCCTATAATGATGATAAATGGTGCCTTAAAAAAATCACAGTCTCAAGGAAGGTGGCACACAAAATTTTATATTGTGAAAGCTATGTACAGGATAAAGTATGCCTTGCTGAGACAGCCAGTCATTGCTAAGTGCTGATCAGCCTCACCTGTAGGCACAGCTGGAGCCCCCCCATTAAAACACTTCTACATTTCAAATGTTTTGCAAGACTCATTTCTTAAAAGCAAAATTAAAAAAAAATAAAGTTAGCTAAACATGTTGTCACTATTACAAACACGAAAATGATTCCCTGGTGAATGAACTGTGTTAACTTGATGAAATCACCACTTCATCTAAGACAGAACTTATGTGTTATATCGGTACCTGGTACAAACTACAACAGCTTACAGGGGAACACAACCAAGACCCGTGCTCACCCTGAGGCCCACGTCCACCACGGAACACGCCATGAGGCCCTGCGGAACACACAGGCACTGGGTTTCGGGCACAGCAATGTCAGGGCACTATGAGGCCTCTGTGGCACCAGCCAGCCCCGCCCGGGGCGTCCCCACACCCTGACGGGCGGGGCCCTGCGGCTCCGCATCGTTCTGGCCCTGCCTCAGCCGGGCGGGGCCGGGCCTGCCTTCCCTCCTCGCCCACAGGCCTTTTCGTCGCCACAGCTTTGCCTCAGGGGGACAAAAATTTTCAGGCCGTTGCAGTAACGCGTGTAGATCGGGTGCTGCCCGGCGCGCGTGCTGCGTAGGCCTCAAATCACCTCAGACCCGGAGGGGGCAGAAAAGGTACTCAAAGTCCTGACGGCAGGGCCAGGCAGGCTTGCTCTGGCAGCTGATTTTAAGGAAGATTACGTAAGCAGAGCATCAAATCCTGTCTGAACTGTGACAGAAATCCCAAACATTCTCAGTTTCAGGAACCTCTTCTTTCCCTCAGGTGGCACTGGGGTAATATCCTGCTTCTGCGAAAGTGCAAAGGAGCTAACGGGCCTCCTCGGGCCTCCTCCTGAGCACCTGGGGGAAGGCTACAAGGAGGAGCCCTGTCAGAGGGCTGAGGCAGAGCTGTGTGCCCCTGAGGGTGCCAAAACCTGGGAGGGTGGAGGTGCTGCCAGGGGATGGCAGTCAGTGGCCTTGGGGAGCTGGAAAAATGACTTGTGTGCACAGCACGCAGCAGCCTTGTGCTGCAGTTTCTGCTGCAACTGTGTGGATCCTGCCTGGTGGTTTCCCAGAGCGAGGGGTGGCTGTTGTGCCCTTATGTGAATAAGCTGAAAGGGCTTGCTCTGGAGGGCTGTGCAAACCCAGCTCTTCCCACTTGCTCCTGCCAGGCCATGAGGCCTCATGATGGCCCAGGCTATTCATCTCCCTGCGAGACCATCATGACTGAAGTGAGCAGAAGCCTCTTGTCTCCTCTGTCCTGCAGACAGAGTGCTCTCTGTGTAACTTATGAGCTTGCAATAGTAGCTGTAATGACTCTGGGACAGAAAAAGAAATACTTCAAGGAGCTGCACTGACAAAAGAGGACAGATAAAAGGCATCTTATGCCTTTCCATGGCAGACTGCATAAGGACACTTGAAAGCCGGAGTCGTGTGTGGTACCTGCTGGGCTGTCTGAAGAGAGCGGTTGAGACACAGGTAAGAAACCTGTTGGGTGCTATGGGCGCTCACTTCTGCTTCAGATCATATAATCAAATCCTGTTGGACTGCAGGAGTGTGTAACTGCATAATGAGAAGCTATAAGCAGTGAGGCAACTGATGACTTCAAGAATACAGGGAATGTTGTGGAAATGTAAGGAGCAGGACTTTGTTACCACATCTCTAGCTCCAGCACCATTCTCATCCTTTGGTTTCCTCATTGCTTTATTGGATGTTTGTTCATGAAAAGCAAAGTCTAGGAAATTTAGAAGCAATGGGGTATAATTAAAGTAAGGCATTTCACCTGTTGCTAGAGTTCTTGTTCACTGTCAAGTCAGGAGATAAATATTAAAAAAACCTATCTTCTTAAGGGTTGATGCTATAGTACAGATTAAGGGTTAAGATATTAAACAGCAGAGTTATTAACTGGTTTGCATCTGGTTTTACAAATGAAGATGGTGGAGATTTACTTAAACTGCATCAGATGTTTAAGGATAACAGATGAAGAATTAAGAAGTGTGCAGATTAACACGAGCGATGATTAAGAAAAGCTTACAGGCTCTAAACCCTGTTAATGTTTCTGACAAATGACAAGCAATACAAGAAGGATATGCACAAATGTGCTTTGGAGGGGCTTGGATACAGGCAGAACAAGGACTGCTTGGTTGGATTTTGGGCCCAGAACATTATTGCAAGGATAAAATTAACTTTGATAAACTCCCAGCTCTGTAGTTGCCCTTAATCTATCCTCTTCTCTTCCCGTGACCTATTATCTCTGAATTTGTTCATTGTGTGTCTATGCTGGTTGCATAGTATTGAGAAGCACTCTGTGGCCTGCAGGATATTACCTTGTTGCCTAAGACTGCATGAAGTCAAACTTGAAAGGGAAACCTGGGTCATCTGGTTTCTAAATAACAAATAGGTCCTGTCCTGGCACTCCATTCTTACTTCAGCTGCAATAAAAAGGATTTATAATGTGGACATAATGTGTTTTTGAAGAAATCAGTGTTGTCAGTGTAAAATGTAGAAGTATGGCAGACGTTTTACAGAACTAACAAGAATACAAGGATTTCTGTGTTTGGAAATGGTACTTTTGCCTATTGAACTAGAAGCATCTTAGCATCTGAGAACTCTTACAAATAATATTTGGTAACAGTCATCCCACGTTTTTTCTGGGACCAGCTCTATCACTTCTGGAGAAAGGAAAAGGAGAAGGCTCAACCAGATGGCCTCAGGGGGTGGCGGGGTGATGCTAAGAGGAGCTTGTCTGAAATTCAACAAAAAATAGAAGGGGCTGTTAGAAAAAAGAGTTTTTGAAGTTTTGGGGGAGGGAGATGGGCAAGCACATGTGCTTGGAGATAAAAAGCCTGAAATAAAGGAGAGCGATACAACGTATGTGGCTAGAGGAATTTATCTACTACCCACCAAGCCTGGAGATGAAGACTGTAAAGGTAAGAGAAAAAGGCAGCCACAAGTAATGAGCTGGTAACTATTGTGAGGAAAGTGGGAAGGAGTTGGTGCCAGTGTAGTGCTGGGGTTGATCTGGCAATGTTGCTGAGAAGAGGGAAAGGGGGAAGCCCTGTGGCAGGGCTAGGGATGCAGTAAATTCTGGGCTATTGCGTGAAAAACATTGAGGTCTGATGAAGAGGGATATTTTGGTGAGGGCATAAACAATGCCAAGGCAGGGTGAAATGCTAAGGTAGGAGGAAATGGGGGGTGTACCCTCTCCTATCTTCATGAGAGGGGAGTAAAATGGCAAACCTGTTTTCCCGATGCTTTCTTTTCCTCTCCTCCTTTCCAAGGCTAGATAGTCTGTCCTATTTGATAAGGGCCCAAGAGTTGCACTGGCTTCTTTCCACCCTTTCTCTAGTCATAAGCTTGTTTCTTCTGACTCCTTTACTTTTACTCAGTGCTGACTCCATCCCTGAGGAGTTCTTTTGTGTCTGTGAAAATGCAAAGTGAATGAAATTTGTGTGAGCAGTCAGGGGTGTTTTCCCTCTTGTGTCTAGCTTTCATGTGGAAACTTATGCCTGCTTTTTCCTTTGTGCACTCAAAATACTACTACAGGCATCTAGTATACTGTAAAAATGTTACACAGCCTTATGTGCTCCTTGATTACAGCAAGTAAAAATTGAAAAGCAGGTTGATTGCTACTGATGAATTCACAAACCTTTTCAAGGCAATGTTTAAATAGTACAGTTATCAATGTATTCTAACACTTATAGCCTGAAAAATAAAGGGCTGATTTCTCCCCTGGTGTAGCCTAGCTTGAGCAGGGCCCCAGCAATGACCATCAAGGAGTCCTAGCTCACAGTACTGATAAGAGTTTTTTTTTCTCCTGAGACACCATTAGAAATGTTGCCTCATTTTTGTAGAATGTCAGTCATGATTCAGAAGTGAAGTAATGCTCCCCCCCATCCCCTCCCCCCCCTCCTCAAATTGTATTTTTGGTTCTGTTATGCAGCTTCTTCAGGTATTATGTCTTTTCATGCTTGTGTAACACATTAGCTGAGAGAGAGAATTATTGTAACTGAGGCTCTTATACAGTCTTAAGCTACATACAAAGTGACTCTGATGCTTTTGTTAATTTACAGAGATAATGGTTTCAAGGGAACATTTGCTGAAATTGTGACTGAATTCTTTGTTGATACAAAGAGTTGAACTCTTATTTTAGATCTGATCAAAGAGCTAATACTCTGCGCTTTGCCTAGGTATAGGTGACACTGTAGCTTGCTGCATTATACTCAAGTTACTAAATCTCATTGAATGTTTTAAAAGTAATTACCATTTTATCAGAAAATGTGGTTTACCAGAAAACTACATAACAGTGAAGGGTTTTCACCCTAGGCCACATGTGCATATGCAGACCATATGTGTATCCAGTGATTGAGCACAGGCTCTCAGTATTGGTTTTCATACTTTGATAAGCTTGCTATTCACATTATTGATCATGCTAGGGGATTTATTGCCAAATAAGCAATATTGTGCCAAATATGCAGTGTGAGAGAGGACTGGGGGAAATGGAGTCCTGCTTCCTCTGTGCTGGATGCTGGTTTAGCTGGATAAATGTGGGAGCTTGTGGGAAGCTGTGTCCCCATAAGGGGTACCACTTACCGATCCCTCCAGTTCTGGGGGCTGGAGGAGGGCAGAGGGTGGCTTCCAAGCTGAACAAGTGGGAAGAGGACAAGACATCTCAGAGGGTACCGGGCTTCACTTTTTAACCTAGGGGTGGTGCAGAATCTCTCTGCCTGCCCTTCAGAGTTACGATGTAGGGATCCTGGCAGTTCATAGAGCATGGAGATGGTCTGTGAAAGTGAATCTAAGGTTGTTCCTATGGGAAAGTGAGTGTTACCTCATGGCAATGAACTGCTAACTTGGACCATGGTCTCCTTTAAGGCTATAAATGATTTTCGGTCTTGGAGAGATAATGGGAAGTTCGGCTGCTGGGCCATGCTTTCAGAGTACAGCATTAGGAGGTGACATACAATTTGCAGTAAAAATCTTTCGAGAAAGAAGGTTTTAAACTAAAATTTTTCCACAAAAGTTGATTTGAAGGGGGGAAAGGAAGTTTAAAGAGAAAATGTAAATGAGTTTGACTATTCCATGGCTCAGCTTTGTTCCTTAAAACCGTTGCAATAGTTGGAATGTGTTAAAAAGCTGGGGCAAAAATACTGACAGCTCCTCTGAAAAGGGCTATTAAAACTGAAAAGCAAATTACAATACAAATAAGTTTTTTCTTCTAAGTTAACTACAATAAATCAGTACAGATACTACTTACCAACAGGTTTTTAATATATTTGAGCAGAAAACACATACAGATGCACCCCTGTTGAAATTTGAAGTCGTGTTCCCTTCTTGGTGCGGCAGTGATCGTGGCGTCACCAAAGACTAGTGACCAGTAATGAATGTGTCGCACTCGAAGATCCCTCCAGGGTTCTGATTCAATCTTTTGAGTTATAGGATCAGGACAAAATGAACTATTTTTCAGGCTTGTAAATATGTGACAAATGACAGTGCAGGAACTATTGATTCCAATCACACTGATACAATGTTTCATAGTCAGGACAGACCCGCTTTACAAATTACTTGCAAGTTGAACAGCAAAGCCATACATAACATGCTTCAAACCATATCAATCTTCTAGGGTGTTTCTGTCACTAGTTGCCTTCAGATTTGAATAAAGTGCCCAAAATTGAAATGTGTGTTTTAAATATTTTTCTGGATGAAGTCAGTGCAGCAGTGCTTTGGCTTGAAGCAGAATCAGACAGGGGGACTTGGGCCCCTTATGTGTGGTGGGGGCTGTTGTACAGCAGTGAGCACACACTGTCCCTTATCGAATGTTGGCAGTGTTTAAATAGCCTGTAGATGTGAATAACAGACTCTCCTCTCTGTAGAGATTGTTACTGCAATTATTGCAGTACAAGAAACACTTAAAGATGAATCTAGGACACCTCAGCCTTGTCTGAGGACCCAGTTGCATTTTTTTGAAATTTCTTTAAAACAGTGGGCATGGCTGGAAAATGTGGTTGAACTTTCTGTGTGTTTCTAAAGCTAAGATTTTAATGTGATATAATCTTGATAAAACACTTTCTTATGAGTATTTTAGACTGCAGGCTAATACAAAATTGTTACCCTCTTGGAAAAGAGAGACAATAATGAACAAAGAAAAAATCATGTTGCATACACATGTTGAATATAGAGCTTTCTTCTGGGAGATGCTCGGAGGAGCCACCTGCATGTGCCAAGTTAGTAGTGTCACGTAACATATTAATGAAAACTGCCTAGATGTTATGGTAATGAAGGTAATATAGTAACCTATAAAAAATAAAAAAAAAATCTCTAGTCCAATGTCTGTTGTATAAATATAGGGGTTTTTAGTGGTAGTTATTTGTTATAGTGAGGGACCTACAGTACTGATAATGCTTGAAATCTCCCTCAGCTGTATAGTGAGGTTAAATGAAAGCTGAAAATAGAACACTTTGGGGCTTTTTAGTTAGGGATACAATTACAGGAGGGTTAGAAAAGCTCATTTGATTTACTGATAATAAATGGCCTACAATGCTTTTCAGTGGGATATGAATAAATAGCTTCACCTGAGAACAGCTCCTGGTCATTAGTAGTCATCTTCAAAGTTAGTTGCAGCAGGAAAACAATAAAAACAAATATCCATGTTCCTAATGAAATATTACAGTGCACTTACAGAAAGAGATGCAATAATTTGAGCTATATAACTATTATTTCTGTTTCTTGACTTGCTACCATTATGCAGAATTCAGCCGTAGTTCACCATACTTATCACATACTCACCTTAAAGGAGCCCTGTGTGATGATTTATTGTAGACCTTTTTCCCTGCTGCTTGAAGGATCAAGCCATCTGTGTACCATAAAGGTATGATAAAAAGCTTTACAGTGTTGTCTGTGAGGCAGATCTAGACAGTTATTAGAGCAGCTCTTGTTTTAGAAGGTACTTCTATCACTGTGAGTTCTGCTGGACCAGCTGGGATGTAGTCCCATCCTTTGCTTCACACCCTTTCCCTTCCTTCCTTCTCATCTATTATTCTTCTCCTCCATTAAAGTGTGATAAACCAAAAGGCAAGAGAGGTTAGGGAAACAGTAATGCTACAACCAACCTCTCATTAGAAAGTCAAACTCCTGGCAAGGCTGTAATTAAGTAGGGGTTTTTTTGACCACATAACTATATCAAACCATGTTGTTGGCTAGTCTACTCAAGCCGGATCAAGCTTCATCTGCTGACCTCACTAAGTGAAGTCTTGGTCTGGAAGGTATTTTAACTGCAGCATGCTGCTAAATCTAGGCTGTAATTGCCTGGAGTTTATTTGGCTGTGCAGGCTGCAGCTATAACCCAGTCAAAGCGGAAAGAATTCAGCTTTGCCAAGCCAGGTCAAGCCAGGCTTGCAGCTTCCCAAGTCAATTTTTCCTCAAGCTGGAATTTTTTTTTTTTTTTTTTTTTTTACTGTTTCACTTGGTTGATCAATGGGTCCCATTCAATGATAATATTGACTTAGAAAACTAGCTCAGAATGTCAGATGATGAAGTTCATACCGCTCCAGTCTACAGCAGGCAATGGTAATCATCAGCACTTTATAGCAGTACAAAATCAAGAGAGGTTTTATTTAGTCCTTTCCCAAATCTACAGGAAGATGCTGTTCCAGTGCTTTGTCATGGGTTTAGGGAAGCACTTAACTGCAACTTTTCACTAGCCTCTGTTACTCCTTGGACTTCTGTGCTTGCTACTCTGTAAGTGTCTAGGCTCACAATTTCTGACCCAATATTTACAGATAAATCTGTTTTGTCTTGTATGCAGCAGTTGGTTTTTAATCTGTTGCAATGTGACATTTCATGTTGGCATCCATATTTCAAAAAGGGAGGTTCACTTACGCCTTTTTGTTTCAAAAAGCAAATGCGAACACAGTAGCATGTTCCAAATCCTCTTTACAAAACACCTGTAAGGGTTAGAGCAAGCCTCAGAAAAACACAAATTTAAGTATCACAGGTTCTTATCGTTACCTCAGTCAATTCGGATCCAAATTTGGCATTCTTATGGTAATATTTATTTGATGTTAGCTAGCAAAAAAACTTAAGAATGAGAATAACTTATATTCTTCCCTTTCCTTTCAGTTGTCCACAGAAGTTTGACATTCCTGAGTTTCTCTGTCTTTAAATGGTACAGTACACAGGGTAATACATACTGATGCAAAAGTGTAAGAAAACGCAAAATTTCTTCTTACTCCCTTACCATCCTCAATAGTGTTGCTGCTGGTGAAAAAAACAGCTGCTGTGGCATCTCCATAAGAAAAGGATAGACTTAACTCCACTTCCCCACAGTGCACTGGTCATTCAGGTGATGCGCTGGCAGGGTTCACACTATGCATAAACCTGGTGAAAAAATGTTTCCAGTATGTCTGTGGGAAATCTATGGGAAGGGGAAATAGAGCAAGGCCATGACCCTTAGTTCTTATGTTCTCAGAAATACATATTGACTCCAGCTGAGAGCTTTCAGGAAAACCACAATTAAACCTTTTTCTACTTATAGCCTACAGAGCTGTATGATCTGTTTGCTTTGTGTACTCAGGTTGGAAATATTGGTATCAAAAAGCTCTGGGAGGTTGTATGGGTAAACTTGTACTGCCTCATTGGATAAGCAATTTCTGAATCTGGCATCCAGTGTGTAAGATTCAATTCCTGATCCTCTCTGAACCTTCTCTTCTCTAGGCTAAACAATCCCAGCTCTTTCAGCATTTCGTCATAGGAGAGATGCTCTAATCACTCCATCATATTTGTGGCCCTTCGTTGGACTATCTCCAATACGTCTATGTCTCTCCACAGTGTTAACTTATTGATTCCTGGACCCTTGGCCAAGGTCTACGCCTGTACAGCATGTTTGAGCTTCCGGCCTGCCACCTTCTTTCCTTGTAGCGACCCATGAAATTGTAGGAAAATGGGTACATATGACTCCTCTAACATTCCATTCCCAGCTGTTGTGCTATGCGCTGTGCACTCAGCCATGTGGACACTTGCTAAACTTAAGCATGTAATCGGAAACTTTAATCTGTTAACTCATCTTTAAACTCATAGCATTAAAAAGAAAATCCAACTTATTCTGTCTTTTAAAATGTGAGACCACAGCCTGTATGCAGCCACACTACTGAAGTGAACACTAGGGGTTCACCCAGAGTCCCACTGCTTATTGAGCTCATGCTGCTGGTGAGAAGGGATTATGTCCTGGCAGGGGTTTTTCACAGCCTTGGAAAGGATATTTTCTGCCTCTGAGCTGGCACAGGGCGTGATACAATTGCAAGGCGGCTCCATCTGCATGCAGACGTCAGGAGCGGCAGATGGCTGGCTGCTGTTATTAAAATGTGCATTTTTCCCTGAAGAATTAAGGTTGTCCAAGTGTAATAACCTTTTCTCTTTATCTCAGGATTGTTCTCAAACAACAGTTAAAAGGGGGAAACTGGTGATAAAACAGTATCCCGTCATCTTGGCTACTGTATTTAGGTCTTTTGTGAATTTTGTATGACATAGCCAAAGAAAAGTTTCAACATTTATTTGACACCAAAATTGGAGGAAAAGCAAGGGAGAAGATCTGTTCAGTTTAAATAGAGATCAAGTGAACTGCATGAATAAAGCTCTGGCATGTAGCCTTTCTACAATTATTAAGAAAGAAGGGAACATGTATTACTTAGTATCACTCTTGCACTCTTGCGCTGCCAGGATTTTATAACACCACTGAATGATCCGCCTGTAACCTTTGGCTCCTTAGCATTTTTTCCCCACTCAGAGGGAATGTTCTTTATTATCCATGAAAACATAAAAAATTATTTCATTTAAAATTAGATATGTACATCCGCAGGTGTCTGCTATATTTCATTAATACTGAGTAATGTCACGCTTCTAACTGATGAAATGCAACTCTAATAGAGCAATATTTTTGAAAGATATAATAAAGTGGCCTTTGAAGCATCCAGTACTTGTAAATTCATCAGACATTATTTTAATTTTAATGGCATGAAGTCCAGTAATACACTGTTGCTCATTCACTCAGGACTTTTCTACTGAGAGAAAAATAATTTAGCATAACTCATATTCTCAAAATTCAAATCTATTTTTCAATTTAGTGTTTCCAGAATCTTGTAATATGTGTATATATATTGCTATTTTATTCAGTGCTTAAGGCAAGCTTGTGTACATGATTTTGCACAAATAGGTAATGTGCCATTACTAATAGCCTACTTTTTAAATCATATCAAGCAACTTCTCCCAGCGTGAAACAAATTAACTATTGCGGATCTAAACCAGAAATCATTGCGAGATCATAGTCAGGTCTTCAGGGTTAGCTTGAATCATAGTGCTAGGGGTGAAAGGTCAGAACTTCAAATACTTCCCAATTCGTTATTTCCTTTCTTAATAACATTCGCTTAGTTACAGCTGTTACTACTTCGAGGCCCAAATGTGTGGTCTTGTTTGATAAAGATAAGATTTCATTCAGGAAAACCTATGTGCAGTTTCTCCTTAACTTTGTAGCTGAAGCACTAAATGATCAAACCAATAGCCAGGTCACTTGTGTGCACCATGCGTACATAGCCATCCAGTGCACCATCGCATACATTAAACCCTGAGTAGGGCAGGGTAGAATTGCAAAAACTCCCTTTGCCCTTTAGTAATAAACTATTCTGAGTCTATTGAACTAAAATTAGCTGAAAATTGAAGGACTTGGGATGGATCCCTGGCTGAAGTTTTTAATTTTCTCATCCCACTCATGGGGACATCATATTCCTGTGCAAAGATGAGTTCATGGACTGCAGGCTATATTGGTACACAAGCCCTTGTAGAAGTCTGCTCTTCAAAAGGCATGTACAGGAGTAGGAAGGACATTAGCGAAGTCCAATAATCCCTTCCTGGCAGACTGGGTCCCCAAGGGGCCAATCCAGTTGGCATGTATTAGAGCAATTCACTGGCTTATCTCTTGTTTTATGAGGTTGCAGAGCCCAGTCTTGCGACTGAACTGGCTGGGGTGGTCTAGCCTGCTCTGCAGAGAAATTAAGTCTTCCAGTGCTGCTTTTGTGAACACCTTGTCTTGGAGTATAGACTTTTTGTGTGGCTTCTTGTCTTGGAGTAACTTGTACAGTTTGTGAGAAGCAGTATATTGGAACACTTTTATAATGGAGGCGAGTGGCATTTGTAGGGTGTTTCCCCAAGAGAATGTAGTGCTAACGGTTGCCTCCAGGAAGCAAGGCTGGTTTTGTAACTAGTAGTATTTTGTCATTTGCCTGCGTGTCAATGTTTTCAGAACCTTAATTTAATCAATAGTTTACAAATGGCTGGAATTACATGTCAAGTGAAATTTCAAAATCTGGGTAAATGCATTAACTTTAAACAGAAGCTCTCTTTTCCTATTTCAGGTAAGCAATTAGTGTTTGGCTTTCTCTAATTTTGTTTTTCTTTCAAGTGGTTTTTATCCCCCCCACCCCCCTCACCTCAAATGTTTTGTTCCTTTTCTGACTAATTGGAAGTATATCATGTTTTGAAAAAAGAAAACCATAGTATTTTGGTGAAGTTTTATTTCATTTTGCTCATTTCACTCTCAATCCACCAGTCCCTAAATTAGTAACCCACTCCCTTGTGTGCAATGGTTATTGCTTCCTCCTTGTGAAACTCTAAGGGTTAGCTCTACTTAGGTAACAGGTGAAAGCACGCCTGGGTCCTCACTGCAGCATCCACCTAGAAATTCATTAGATGCCAACAAAACATTGTGTTCTCCAGAGATAACACTTTATTTACTTTCCCAAAAAGGACTTGTAACTCTGTCATTGGCTAACTGCTGCCATAATATAACTTGTCTACTAAACAAATATTGTTTGCTGTTAAAATCTTAGCCCCCTCTTGCTGTTTCTACTTAAAGTTCATTTAGTCCATAGGAACTGTAGTAATAATCAGTTTAATGAGTTGTACGTATTCCTTCTCATTCTTAAGCACACTGAAATATGTACCCAAGTAAAAAAAACTACTAGCATGCATTGCAAGTGAGTTTTTTGAGATACGTTGTACATTTTTTCTTTCTGCTGAAGACTCTGTTCATTAAATGTTTTTTGTCAGATATACTTTTATGTGATCAGCTGAATGGATAATTCTACTTCTACCTATGAATTTGTTTTGCCTGGCCTGGCACCCAGAATACTGTTGTTTTACAGTTCAACATTGATTCCGGGGAGTAGATAACACTGTTTTCTTGTCACAGTGGTATAATACTTCCGTTGGTTTTACTCTTGTTCAGTATGTTGACTCTAGAGATGCAGTGAATGAAACTTTCTTCTAGTTTTTCTAAGCAGAAGCATATGAAATGCCATTGGGTCAGTGGTAGCAGTACATATGGCTTCACCAAGGGCAAGTCCTGCCTGACCAACCTCGTGGTCTTCTGTGATAGAATGACCATATCTGTAGACAAGGGAAGAGCTACCAATGTTGTCTATCTGAACTTCTGTAAGGCCTTTGACACAGTCCCCCACAATGTCCTTCTCTCTAAACTGGAGAGATATGGATTTAATGGATGGACTGTTTGGTGAATGAGGAATTGGTTGGATGGTCACATCCAGAGGGTAGTGGTCAACGGCTCAATGTCCACATGGAGATAGTGACAAGTGATGTCCCTCAGGGACCCATATTGGGACCAGTAGTGTTTAATAACTTCATCAGTGACACAGACAGTGGGACTGAGTGCACCCTCAGCAAGTTTGCAGGCAACACCAAGCTGAGTGGTGTGGTTGACACGCCTGAGGGATTGGATGTCCATCCAGATGGACCTGGACAAGCTTAAGAAATGGGCCCATGTGAACCTCATGACGTTCAACAGGGCCAAGTGCAGAGTCCTGCACCCGGGTCGGGGCAACCCTCAGTATCAATAGAGGCTGGGGGGTGAAGGGCTGGAGAGCAGACCTGCCAAGAAAGCCTTGGGGGCATTGGTGGATGAAAAGCTGGACATGAGCCGGCAATGTGCACTTGCAGCCTAGAAGGCCAACTGTATCCTGGGCTGCATCAAAAGAAGCATGGCCAGCAGGTCAGGGGAAGTGATTCTGCCCCTCTACTCTGCTCTGGTGAGACCCCACTTGGAATACTGTGTCCAGCCCTGGAGCCCTCAGCAGCAGAAGGACATGAACCTTTTGGAGAGGGTCCAGAGGAGAGCCACAAAAATTATCAGAGGGATGGAGCACCTCTCCTATGAGGACACGGTGAGAGAGTTGAGGTTGTTCAGCCCCGAGAAGGCGGCTCTGGGGAAACCTTATTGCAGCCTTCCAGTACTTAAAGGGGGCTTATGAGAAAGATGGGGACAGAGTTTTTAGCAGGGCCTGTAGCGATAGGACAAGGGGTAATGGTTTTAAACTAAAAGAGGGTAGATTTAGACTAGATATAAGGAAGAATTTTTTTTTTCACAATGAGGGTGGTGAAACACTGGCACAGGTTGCTCAGAGAGGTGGTAGATGCCCCATGCCTGGCAACATTCCAGGTCAGATTGGACAGGGCTCTGAGCAACCTGGTCTAGTTGAAGATGTCTGTGCCCATTGCAGGGGGCCTGGACTGGATGACCTGTAAAGGTCCCTTCCAACCCAAACTATTCTGTGATTCTCTATGTTCACAGCTTCATAACCAAAAGTTGATTTGTAATTTGAAAGAGAACGGAAGGCTGTTGAAACATATGGTAGGTCATTTTGATTGACCTTACAAGCATCCAAAGTGATTTCAGGGCCAAATCTTAATCGATAACTACAGTTTCTCTTTAGAATAAGTTTGCTTCTGTCATTGTCAGGAGGTAATCTGTGTGCATCTGAATTCTTATCAGTGCTTCCAGGTTTAAAATTTTGGATGCACATTGTGCTCTCAAGCTGAAACTTTGGATGTGACATTGCATTGCACGCAACCAGAGTTGAGGTCAATAGACAAACAGAGCAAAGCTCATGTGCACATGATCAGTGTAAATTGAAACACCAACATGCTTCATTTATGTATAAACTATTCATGCTTTCACCATGAGAAAAATATTAATGAGAGTATTAAAATGAATTTTAATATAAGTAAAGCCAAAATATTCAAGATTGACAACCAATTAATGTTACAGGATGAATCTCTTCAGTTCTGATCTCTGCAGAATGCAGTATTCTGATTCATTTAACTTCAGAGGGAGAATCAGATCAGTACTAGGAACAAAGTCCTATTTGAGTAAAGTAGAAATTATGGAATGAAACAGCTTAAATTATTTAAAGTTGAAGTTAAATTTGTAGGTTGTAACTGCTGTCACAACAAATCCTGCTTCTGCAGAACAGCTACTGGTCTGAGATACCGAGGAAGCAATACCTGGTTTGAAAAGATAAACCTTGAAAACGAATTAGTGGAGAAGTTAAAGCTACATAATATTTCTATAAATTTTAATTTGTCTGTAAATACACACTAGTGCAAAGACTTTAAAGGAGTCTTTCTATTCATTTATTTATAATGGGATTATTCTAGTGTACACTATACAAGGGATTTTCCATGCATCAGCTGCTATTGTATGACCATACATAATTGGGTCTAAGTGCTTACATCAGCTGCCTATTATGTGAAATTAATTTTTGGAACATATGCTGTTGTATTTATAACCATTGTTGTTTCATGCTAGATTAATTCTTCAAGGGTTATAATCACATGACACTTATCATTTTAATTATGCCTCTTTAGTTGCAACATATGACAGCTTTTGACTTCTCACCCTCTGCTTCTGCATGTGTGACAGATAAAATTATTAATAAATGCCTGTTTATTATGTAGTTATGCTGTACATGTCCACAGGGTGTAGGTTGGCCTCATGTATTTTACCCAGAGTACAGTGTCAGCAGAGCCTTTGAGGTTTGCTAATGAGCTAAATCCCGCTAACACCACACACATACTCTTAAACTGCCAAAAGCCCTTTACACATTCAAACATATACAAAGACTCAGCTGGGTCCTTTGTATAAAAGATTAACTCTTTATTCCAATTAAAGATGAGCTGGCCTGGCTTGGTACAAGCAATTAAGAACTGGAAGTAATGGACAAAATGACGGGCAATGTGGTTTCATAGCAGCATCCAACCTTGTGATAGTAAACAGGTATTTTTGTAGATCTTGAACCTGGTAGGGAGATAAAGTTATGTTCCTGAGAACCCTTTTCCTCATGCTCATCTCTGAGATGAGATCTGTCAGATTTCCTGGTTTTGGCAAGTCTCATTTCTAGCAAGAATGTAGTTTTGGCTGTAAGCAGAGAGAAAAGAAAATGTTGTGGGATAACTTAGTGCACTTAAACCTGATATTCTCTGCACCATCGCTTCCTACTGAGGTCTGAGTTGCACACTACTTGACTTCACACCTTCAATTAAGGGAAACGTTTATTAGTAATTTCAAAACATTTTGACTTTAAATAAAAAGTTTGAAACTGCTGGCTTCAGAGCCTGCTGGCCAAGTTTTCTTGTGTTATTTTTCCTTTTCCTTTAATTTTCTTTCTCTCATTACTCTGGAACATTTGAAACTACCTAAGTACATATTTTGTTGAACTATTGTCTTGGTTAAAACTGGCTGAGTCATGGTCAAGGGCAGCTGACTATATGCAGTGGAAATGAGGAGCACGCATACAGTGCTGTTCAGCATGTGAAAAAACTAAAATGCCTTCTGCAATCCTTTTCAGCAATAATAACATTGGAATGGCTGATGATAATAGGCAACACCTTTCCAGGCAGAAGTACAATTTTAGTGTTTTTAAGTGCATGTAGATAAGTGACATTGCTTTCAGTCTGCCTTATTCTGTGCCCAGTGCCACAGGACCTGTCTGAACTCTTGTACCTGAACTTCATTGAAAGCAACAGGTAATTGTATGTCATGGATTCCAGGTACAAATTTATAGTCTAAAATAAACATAGTTTTTTTTGCATCTATTTAGACAGCCCTGACCTGTGTAGGCAGAGGGATGTCTTGGCCCTGCTTGCTCTTAGCTCATCAGGGCCATCAGTCCTAAGTGTCTACCTGCCTTCCAGCTGGGCACCCTGTGGCTCGTGTGGAATGGCATGCTGGCTCTCCCATTCCCTTATGTCCCACTGTTAAGGGAGCAGCTTGTTCAGGTTTTAATACCCAGCACAAAGTAGGAAAACCTTACAATTTTTGTTTATTTATTTTTTTAAAATAAGTAAATATCTGAACAAACAGAAAAATGTTTTAAAAGCTACTTGGCCAAGATTTTGTTTCTTGTTAAAGTAACTTTTAAATCATTTGTCTATCATATATGTCTATTAATACAATTCTTGACACAGACTGAACAAAGTATTCTCATGTGCATTGCATACTCTTTTAAAAAGCATAAAAATTATTAACAGAAAGTCCTATACAATGATGTTATCTGTCAACCTTAGGAGAAAAGGTACCTTGTGAATTAAATACTACTATCAGTGAGACATTTGTTATCTCAAAAAATAGAGCAATGTTTATTTATTCTTTCTCAAGACCTAAAATGACTGCTGTTCCTGTTAAATTTGACTTAGTAGCATGAAGGAAAGCAGAACTTGCCCTAATGTGATACCATTTCAACGAATGGAGTTAACCTGATCTGAAGGAAAGCATAATTTCATGTGTCCTGCTAGTATTTGAAAATGATTCTACTATTTTCCTTAAATGTGGCAATAAAGGCAGAAAAATCTCCAATCGGAGCCAGGTCTGTGAAGTTACTGAAATGCTGAGAATACTGATGAGATGACAGCGGGCTTTTCAAAACTGTCGCTAACGGGAATTAGATACTTAGGCTCTTCTAAAAATTCCACTGGCACAGTCTACTGTGTTAAATGTCTGAATACCTTGAAAAAAACCCTGGCCTTCTGTAGTGTATGAGTGGAAAATAACTGTGAAATCTAAGACATCTTAATACTTTCAGGGATGGACATAAATCTCCATTAACTTTTAATGATACTAAGGTTTTTTTCGAAACTATTTTTTGTAACCTTAGTATGTTACTGTAACACTTGTTTGTCTTATTTTATAATCACATAATCCGGTATGGATTTCGTTGTCACTTTGAAGGGTGGCACAGAATAACCTTCCCAATGCATCAGTTAAGGTATGTCACTGGCAACTGGGGGGAGGGCTGATTTTCTTGTTCTCTGCTTTTTTTACATGTTCTGTTTTTTCACCTCCATAACCTTGTCTGATGGGCATCCCTCACATTTACAATGCCTGATGTGCTTCCTGACATCTGTTCAATTTGATTTTCTATAATTTCCATTGATGCCCCCGTTTTCCTGCCATTAAACTAGTATATTGCCCAGCTGTATTCTGGGTCAAGAATGGGCAATCTTTTAAATCTAGTATAAGGTGAAATATGACTGTGGAATAGGAAAGGGAGGAGGGGGAAGACAAGGATTATAAAACTGACTGAAGGGCTGTCTGTCCTGGAAAGGGAAGGTGTGTGTTTTATCTGGGAGAGTGGAAGAGAATGAAGGTGCATGTGTATTTAAGGGAAGAGTATAATATGCTTGCCGGTGCTGGAAGGCTGTGCATCACTAGCAGCTGAAATTCTGTGTCTGTAGTTGAGATGAATACAAGCAGACAATATCAGCCTTTCTACCCCACAGTGACTAGCCATTGACCTTAACCCTGAAGGAAAGGGGCACTCTCACTAGGGGAATTGCATGCTTACTCAGCCCTAAGCCACATCTGAGCCAAAGCTGCCAATTTTGCCAAATTATGTGTGATGCTTTTGAAATGTGGACTATTGTCCACCAGGGACTAAGCTGAAATGACTGAATTCATTTCACTTAGGTTTTCAATGGCAATAACATTATTTTTTAAAAAATACCAACTATAAAATATTTATCATTCTGATTTTATTCATCTTTGTCATTTACTTATGTTTCATGGTAGTTTGTAAAAGGCAGTGAAGTTAATGTCCCATTATTTCAAACCCCCAAGGTTAGATTTTCAGGCTTAAATTGAATTTAAAAACCACATGTATAGTTAATTTGTACATTAACAAAATTTCTATCAATCACAAGAGCCTTGAGCTCTTGCAGATTTTTTTTTAATGTTTTACTGAAATTATTAATAGTTGAAAAAGAGCCTAGAGATACTGAAATAGGTATCCTGAAATGCCTCTGAGCAATAGACACAGAAATGCTTCCTTAGGTGAATCTTTAGCATTCCTCTGCTGTCCAGAATAGCCAAGACAAACTTAAGAGCTAATGTACCTTTAGGTTATTGGTGCCAGTACTGTCAGAGCATCCTCTAACGGTGTTGCTAGCAAGTGTGATAACACAGCATTGTGGTGGTAGTGCGATTTCTTTTTTCTTTTCTTTTTTTTTTTTTTAAGAAAACTAAGCCACAGAGCTTTTAACTGAACACTTTAAAGAACTTTGCTAAAGCAACTGGTAAATTTTAAAAGAGTTGCTTTGTTAGGAAACCTATCATTTTTTCTTTCATTGAGAAAGTTTTAGAATTTACTATGTCATGTTCTCCTGGAGACAATGAAAATTGGTCACAGGACTCACTGGTCTTGGAGACAGAATGATAATGTGTTTTGTATTAGCGTTTTAAAAAATTAGACTTTCTTTTCCAAAGGAATGAAGTTTTAGGGAAATCCTGATGTTTATTCAGTTTTAAAAGGAAGCAGAAAATGCCTAGACAGCAAAAGTTGTGCCACAAACTATGTCCAACACAGGTGGAGAATGACAATACTGAGTATGTCCTTCAAGGCATCAACTATGAGTCCCCACATGTTTGGCTGCTTGCAGAGCCATATGTTTGTAAATGCCTATAAAGCTGCCTCTCATCTTGACTTGAGCTGCAGAATTAGGGACAGCCTTAAACTCTGTCTTGCTTCAGCACACTCTAAACCTGTTTGAGGCCACACAAGCTCTGAGAAATCAATTATTTGATAGCCTATTCCTCTGTGGTCAATTGCTTGCAGCACAAAACTAACTTTTGGCAGAGCTGAGGATGAACAGATGTATAGGCAGCGAGCCCAAGCATGTCCCTTTTGGACAAAGAATGAGATATGGGAACTACCCTGAAATAATCAAGGGACCCAAGATGATCTATCTATGCTTAAAAAAAAAATTTAAAATTACTCTTCTCCCCAAAACTTCCTTGTGTTTTTCCCTTCCTACAAAAGGCCACACTGCTGTCATACTCTGTTTTTTCTGGAGACCTCACTTTGCTCTGAAGCAAAAAGCTAATAATGACCCAGCTGACAACCAGCAGTCGTAGCTGTTGTTTGCACAATTATTAATGGAAATGCTCACACTTTCACTGACCTGTATTCATGTTTCTAGAAAATTGTACCTGAGTAAACCTGTTTCCATAACATCTTGCCTGTTTCCTCTTACCAGCTACATTCATTTCTTGCACTTGTTTTTCACAGAATCACAGAATCACTAGGTTGGAAAGGACCTTTAAGATCATCAAGTCCAACCATTAGTCCAGTGCCACCATGTCCCCTAAACCATGTCCTGAAGCGCCACATCCACACGTTTCTTGAACACCTCCAGAGATGGCGACTCCACCACCTCCCTGGGCAGCCTGTTCCAATGCCTGCCCTGTTTTTATGCCTGTTTTTATTGTGTTTTATAGAATCTAACTTCTAAGGAAAAAGGTATATGGCTCTTTATGCTAGTCAGCTTCTAGTAGTGACAACACGGCCCAGGAAAAAGGACACCCGGGCCACTACACCAGCAAAGGAGCAAAAGCCACTAATAGTGGCAGGGACTTTCTGAAAACTGATGGGTCATCTCCTGCTGTATGCTATGGTCTATGGTGCATCTCCTTTTCATGAGAGGAGAAAAAGTATAGAATTTGTGGTTTTCAGATCTATGGAAATAGAATTTTCTGATTTGTATGTATAATTATTTTAGGCTTTGGAAGAGAAAATTACCTGCCAAACATTTTCACCTCAGTTCTTTTCGAAGACAACTTTTTCTGTAGCTTGGTAATGGTCAGAAGAAAATGAATTTGGCCTCTTGCTGATAATCGTGTTTCTCCCCTGCAGTACTTAACATTGTGGTAGGACTAAAAATTAATCTCCTTCTGCAGTTTTAAACCACCTTGACAATAAATATGTAGCTGGCCTTTGAGTCAGCTGTGCCTTAGGAAAGCAAGTGCAATGGTGGTGTCAGGCTGCTTATTCAGATGACTCCTTGCTAACATGAAGCATGTGCTGAGCTGATCTGACATTGCTCATCCTGATCTGTGTCAGTTGCTAGGGTACATCAAGATCCACCAGACCCTGAGCAGAAACAGAGCGGGCAGCAGGCAACACATGCTCTTCTCTGAGAAGTCCCTGAGTTTCATTGTATGTGCTTCTACTCCGTGCATTGGGCAGTGATGGCAAGTAGGACTTTGTGTATGGTAAGGGAGTTGTGTGAAACTCCAGGCAATGGAACACAACCCCCTTTCAGAAAATGCATTTTAGTAAAGCTTGGAGGGGAATCTTCCTGTGTTACTGAGTGCTGCAAGTCTTATTGTTCAGATGGTCAATTTTTTTCTGCTTGATATTACCCTAAATTGTAATATAATCTTTATCTATAGCTTAAAACAAGGAGCTACAGAGATACAGTAGAAGGAGCAGAAGAATGATATGAAGGAAATGTAATTTCATACCCATTATTTTTCATCATTGAATTATGCTGGCTGAAAAGCTTCTATCTATCCCCATCAGAATCTCATTACAGGTCAACTTGCAAAGTAAAGTAATACTCAGTAAAAGTAAAAGTGACAGAATTTCTCAGCTGGCAGATGGCCCAATTCCACAATTATTCACATGACTACTACCTAAGGTGAATAATACCAAAAAGCTTGTTAGTACTTTACCAGCGAAAGTGATTAATTTGCACAACTATGTGCTGAAGAAATGGTTCTTTGCAATTTGGAAGCAAAGAACATGTTCTTTTCTTGTGTATTTAATTTAGATTAACTGAGACATGGTGAATGTAAGAATGGCCATATGAAGATGGCCTTAGTCTACTTTCTGGCCTCTAAGAGGTACCAAGAGCAGACACCTAAGAGCTAGTACCAGAACAGGGAAGCACATAGTGATACTTCACCAAATTGATCTATCCTGCTGTGATTTGTAGCTTAGAGAGGCTGATGTGGTACCTTTTCTATTCAGTAGCACTCAATGGATTTTCCTTCCATGAATTTGCCTTGTTGCATTTTGACCCTGTGTACCTATTACTAGCTAATAAGCAGAATTTCTTAATCTGTGTTCAGTCCAGATGAAACCTGCTTTATAATCAGTGAAATGAGTCTGCGTGAGCAGAAATGTTGATTTTTTTTTTTTTTTGAACAACTGAACTGTACCCTACTAGAAAGATTCATGGAGCAGATCCAGGGAGGTTGGTGAACCCTGATACTGTCTGCCTCAGAATTGTTCTCCAGCACTGGGGAGACAGTGCTATGAAAGCATAACTACTGAACAATTTTTAAATAGGTAAATAAACCTTACATTTTTGTGTTTAATTGAATGCTAGCAGAGCATAGAAATAATCAGGGGTCAGGAGACACCATAATTGGAAGGCATGGAACGTTTCAATCTATAATGCTCTTTATTCTGAGGAAACTTCATGTAATATTTTAGAAACTAGAGGAAGTAATCTTGAATTAATTGTTTCTAAGGAAAAACATGCTTCCAAGGAAAACAGAGGAAAGAGAATTCCAGGGAAAGTTTTTTAAGCAACTAAGATCCTATTTCAAGGATTTTGGATAATACTATTTTTTTAATGAGTCCTTGTTACAGACTGTATTTTGTGTACGTGTGCTCATGTGTACACACTCGATGATTTTGTTAGCTGCCTACAGAAGTTTCTGCCTTTGTAGAATCTTGCCGATTCCCTCAGGTCCAGTTTCTTGTCTGAGGAGAGTGATGCTTCCCCAGAGCTCTGCTGTTGATCTGCAAAGCTGGTTGCTTCCCCAGAGCTCTCCAGCTTTCCCCCAGGATTAAAGCCACTTGTCTTTAGGGTTTTGTCTGGCTGAAGACATTGAAGGCTTTCATGTCTACAGCCTGTGAAAGTTCACTTTATTGTAAGGACTGCTGTTTGCCTTAGTTGGCTTACTACTTTAGACATAGACCGCTTTTCCTCACTAATTTTGGTTGTGGATGAATTGCCTCTTCCTAGAAAGAAATAAAAATGAAACAATAATAATCCTTCTGTCACAAAAGAATATTATTTCTGGGGTTTATTCTTACAGACTGAATAGCCTATTTTATTTTTTTTTAAAGAAAACAGATTTTCAGCCCAGTATATTAGCTTCATGTGAATCTTTACCATTCCGTTGTATTTCTATAAAAGGCAGCAGTGCTAACTTTTCTGATTTTTCAGTTCTTAGTGTGCTAACTTTTGGGGGGATGGTTGTGTCTGGTTCTGGGAGTACTGGCTATTTGAGTGTGCTATTTGACAGGTGCTGTTCCTACAACCAATTGAGAACACGTTGCTGAAAATATTTTTTTGTTTAATGTCCTAATTGTGAATTATAAAGAAATTTGCGATGCCCTGGTTGTTTCACTTTGTTAATTTTCTACCTTTTCTGGGATCTTGAGAAATGTGCCTAGTTGCTAAACAGAACTGTTTTTCTGGAAAGCTTTCTGTCCCTGGAAAGCCAGTGTAATGGGGAATGCTCTCCTCTATAGAGCCTGCTGTTTGAGCTCTGCACCCTAGCTGAGCTCATATCCTCTCTGTCATAATCTCTAGCCTTATGGGTAGACCGGGGATATCTTCTGCATGATTCAAAGCACTAATCAAGGAGTATTCCTCTTTCC
>NW_010552096.1:34091-40562 GCF_000687285.1 Phaethon lepturus
AAGACAGATGAGATCTTTTAACTGTCTTCATTTCTCAAGGTGTGGCGGCTTCATCTGTTTTTATCATCTTCCTTGACAGTGACAAACACCTCTCAATCAGGAAATGCAGTGATTACATAGTCCCTTTTTTAATTTGGTAGTTTCAGACAATGATACCCCATTGTAAAGAGGTGAGTGTGGCAATGTCTAGAAAACAGGTGTCTGAACCCAAGAAGAACCAGCCCAATTAAGAGATCCTATAGGGATGCTATTGCTTAAGAGACACTGAGAAATGCAAAAATTTAGACAAGTGCATGGGCAGACCTGGTACCTTGTATGTCCTTGGCTCCAATGATCTCTCTACTTCTCGCTGGATGCTGTGTATCCATGTAACATATCCCAGGAGAGATAATTTTACAAGGAGAAAAGCCCCACTCACACTGCTGGGCCCTACCAAGCTTGTTCTCAAGAAGCCTTGCTTTATAATCACAATCTGCAACTCTGGCAATGAATTAAGATACTGTTCTTATGAAAAGATGAACAGCAGAGTTCATCCCCATTTCTCCTTTGCATATATTTGTTTAGGACATAGAATTTCAGGCATCTAAGCGTGTTCATTGTTGAACTCAATTTCAAATAAGTAAATCTTAGCTGATACTATTTTGTCTGAGCTATTGGCTGCAAAAATGATGCAGTTTTCATTTAGTTGAGCTTATTTATTATAAGGGGAAATGCAGTATTTTTTCCTCAGTTCCAACTTCATAAGCACACATAACTCCTTTTTCAGCTCCATTTGAAATCAATGTGAAGAAATTGATTTCAAAGCCCAGTGAATTCAGTGGGAGTTACTCCATTGACTTTTAATGTGCTTTCAGGTATGCTCTGTAATAGTGGTATGATCACACCTGAAACAGGAAAAATTCAATTTTAAAATATGCAATAGGAAGATTAAATTCTTAATAGAATAAGAACTATCCTGCAAGGTGGACTGTTGGGGTAGTGTTTACCACAATCTTAAGTGTACACAGCCCCCACTGAGGAAATAGTCTCTTTCAGTCAATTCAATGAGTGTAGAATCTGAATCCCCAAGGGCTGTAGTAGATCTACTATAAATTTTAAAAGCTAAAGAAAGTATTCCTGAACTTCAAAAGTGAAGGCAGTACTCTGGATTCTTTCAGCTGTTTTTAACTCACTTTAAGTTTAAATTATGTAGCCTGTTGCGCCAGTACCTTTGGAGTGCCTGGGGATGCCTGTATGTGAAAGTAAAAACTGAAATTTAAAAAAATAAAAACAAGATTGGGTTGGGTTTTGTTATCAAAGTGGGCTGTGCTGAATCCCATCTGTGTTTGAGACAACACATTAAGAAAACATTCACTCTAAGCTATTTGGAGTCTGACTTTTCAGATGAAAATGGAAATGTTGAAGCAATTTTTTTGTGCTTACATATGTAGGACCTGGAGCCGTTTGCAGAGACAGCATCATAGCATAGCTTTTAGGGAACTGGACCCATTCACACCAGCTTCACAATGACACAGATGCTTGTATTATTCCTTGTACTCTGTGTTTAGTGCTAACCCCTCTTGATTCCCGGCCCGCCCCCCCCCCCCTCTTTCTCCCCCCCCCCCCCCCCCCCCCCCCGGGTGTACGTAACTGTATCGGCAGATGTATTCCAAAGCATCCATTAAATTAGTGCACTAGACAGTTGCTCCTGCAAACACTAGAGATGCTCCCTAGTGAACAGGGCAAATGTCACCTGTATGGGATCAGGCTATAGGTTATTGTTCCTTCTGCAATTAAATACAGCTTTCAAATTCAAGCTTATAATAGCTGATGTGGAAAGGGTTGTGAACATAAAGTGCTCAAATCACAGTACAAATAAGTATCAGTCCCTGTTACTGAGTTCAACTTTGAAGACTTTCACTGGTTTCCTTTATCTCAAACCCCCAGATCTCTTAACAAGAGACCAGAAACTTGTCTCCAAGAATACTTTCTATCTTCTGAATTACTGCTTAGTTTTAAAATAAAGCAACTACTTCTTCAGACAAATAAATTAGGTATTTTGTGTTGATTTAATCAGAGAAACAGTAACAAAAGCTAGTAAGGTCAATCAGAGAAACAGTAACAAAAGCTAGTAAGGTTTTCTGTAAGTAAAAATGATGGGGTAGTTCTTGTACATGCAATCAACTTTAGTTTCCTTATGAATCATGGAATCAGAATTTGACTTGATGCACATAAGCTACTATCACTTCTCCAAATCCGCCAGGAGAAAATGAACTTCACAATGCTTCCTGTACTGTTCTTTAGCGTACATAATTAAATTTTACTCTATTTTACCTCTAATGCCTACTAATATACAGATTACAAGCATAGAGCACCTGGAATAGAAAATGAACATGACTACTGAAATGATCCTGAATAAACAGAAAACTGGTTGGTTAAAAAAGTGTATCTCCAGGCAATGTTTGCATAATGTAATATGGACTGCTTTTATTATATTTCTGGCATTGCTTCTGTAAGTTTTCCATGAGTAGACTTAATAAATATGAGAGGTAAGAGGGAATACCAAAATTTTTCCTGTTAAAATTAAATTTCAATTTCTGAAAACTGTTAGCCAGTGGCATACACCAAAGAAAGACCAGAAGTGTTCTATACCACCTGCCTCAGGAGGAAAAAGCTTCCACTTGTTTTTTTGACAAGATCTGGATTCTAGGAAGTTTCTTAATGACGTGAACTGGAAATATGCCTAGGTAAATTATACCTCTATTCTTTCATAAACTAAGTCTGTCCAAAGGCGGGAAATTAGAAAGGACAAATATACTATTTTAAACAAGTTCTAGCTTGAATTTTATTATGCTCAGATCTTCAGACCATTTGTCATTCATCTCTTGAAGAATAAAAAAAAAAATCAAGAATCTCTAAAGTGTGTAAGATTTTCCAGTCAGCAGTCCCTTAGAGTTCAAGGTCAACATTGTCAAAAACTCAATATAAACACAAACTCAAGTACTTCTAACGTGGGGCTGCTGGCAGAGCAGTATATAAAAATGACAATGTCTGAATTCATGCTGAAATAAATGATACTGCTCACATGCAAACGAATAGGCCTTTATGTGGAGTAAGGATTTGCTCTTACTGGTTAAGTGGCAGAAAAGTCCATAAATGCAAACTAAATAGGGTCAAGGAGTAAAGTCTGGAATGAGAGCACAAAGAAATCCTCGGGGCTTTGCCTGGGAGAGGTTCTGTGTCACCACCCGCTGGAAGCTGATTTTCCAGTTGGCAGATGCCCTCTCAGAGCTGCACTGGGTAAGGACAGGTTAATGCTCAGCTGCAGACCTGCCAAAGGGAAAGGAATAAGTTTATTCTTGTAAACACAGCATTTCCATAATGGCACATGGGTCAGTGAGTGATTGTCTAATACGTAAGGGGAAGCTGCAAAATGCAGCCTTGAGGCAGCAGTGATTCGGTCACTCCACTAATGCAGTGTAAAAAAAAAAAAAAAAAAAAAATTATTATTAGTATTCAGCTTTTTGTAGTTGCTGCAGATGCTGTGATATTTATTTATTTTTGCAATTAGCAAGCTTGAATCAATTCTTTATGCATCTTTCTGTTACGATTTACAGGGCATATTGAGCCATCAAACCTATCAAAAATATTAATATTTAATAGAAGGGTGATTCAGTTATCTTGCCAGAAAGTTTTAATTAGAAGGAAATTCTTCATCTCTGATGCTTAGCTGTATTAATCTTTCTGCATCAGTGTATCAAGTTTTGGCTGCAGGAACAATATCTTAAGTTAATTAATTCTTAAGGAAAAAAGGTTGCTCAGAAGATTGAGCTTAGCTCTTGTTTGCTAGACAGCTACTCAGTGCCTCCTCTGCCCTTGAGTAGAAACTTACTTTTATAAATGGTACCAATTTGAAAAGTTGAACAAGGTTTTCTGAAAGCGTGTGCTTATAACCTCAAGAGGGTGCAGGCGGCTCTGCATGTGCTGGCGGGACAGGGAAAAGGGGCCCTAACACTTCCAAGTGAGCTCCGTAACGCTCCTTAATCATCCCTCTCGCAGCAACAGGACTGTTACCGTTACTGAGGTCAGGAACTAGGGTGCCTAGAAAGCTGATGAATGTAAAAGACTTTCTCCAGAAGTCACTACAACAACTGTAATGGTCGGAAATAGTAGTACATGTCACATGATACATTATCAAAATGAGAATTTTTCTCTTTCATTCCAGGAAAACATTTCAGACATTATTATTGTCAATATATTAGTGGTAAACCTTGATTAAGATGATTTGCACAACAGAAAAGCATATTTCAAAGTTTCTAATTTATCCTAAATTACATTATATGGAAGCTACTATTTTTCTTTAGTAAACGAATTGCATAAACCAAGAGAGAGCACTTGCATTAAATGAAAAAAAGAAACTAATTCCAGGTATTTAAAAAAAGTTCACAAGAAAAAATATTCCCAATCTAAGAATGATCTAATCCTGGCTACATATTTATCTGTTTCCCACAATAGTGGTTGTTCATTGTAATTGCTGAGTTTACAGGAAATTGTTAGCGTATTCCTATCTAATATTAAATAAGAGATGCATATTTCTTTCTAAAAGTTTATACATCTCTCTCTCAAGTGGCAAATTTAATTTAAATGTTATATTTTGCCTCTGTCTGACCACCTTCCAACGGTTAGGACATGAAAATAATACGAGGATTCACTGGAAATAAATTTTTGTTAAATACCATATTAAATGTTTGATATGCAATCAGGAGTTTTGTGGTTAAAAAAAAAAAAAAAGGCTTTAATTCTCTGAAGTTTGAAGTTTTCCTCTTCTTGAAGAACCACTGTCCTGAGAAACAGATATCCCATAACATTTGTCTTCGAAAATTTGCCATACGAATATTCTTACTTCCTTATGTATTGTAAATCTGCTCTTAGAAGTCATCTGCTTGTACTTTACATTTTCCTGAACACACTGTTAAATTGTACCTGTATGGAAAAGCCCATCTGCAGTTAAGTTTTGTGTTTGATTCCCTTCCCAGAAGATCAGAAAAATTTCCTCATGTCTGTATCTCATCCTTCGTCCAAGCCCTTCCTAACTTGATTTGCCAGAATAGAAAGATGGAGATACATGCCTTTTTCTCAGTTGTGTAGTCCTTTGGTGAAGCTGAGTATTTTAGGAGTAAAGTTTCTGCTTTTCTCCTGCATCTTTGACTTGACTAATTTCTTGGCTATAGTCTCTTCATGCAGGATATGGTTATGCAAGCAAACACCACTATTGTGGAACATCAAGACAATCCTGCACCAGCAGAAATTATTTCACTATATCGAATGTAGCTGACACTGCCACAAAAAAAGCCTGGTGTGAGTTTTCAAGCAAGTTGCGTGACAAGTGTCATTCCTACCCCCAAGGTATATCCAACTAAGTATATTCTGTTATGTAATAATGTACAATACTTTTTGCTTAGATAGTGTATGCTGGAGTACTTATGCTTGGGAAGGAATCTTTTCTTTAGATACGAAAGTGTATCTTTCTGAACACTGCATAACAGCTGAATAAAAATAAGTTTGACAGGCAAGTATCCTCCAGGAACCATTATGTATTAGATAAAATATGGAGGACTACTAAAACTCAAGAGTTGGATCTAATTTTTTCCATGTGTTAGGATCTGTTTGGAAACCTTCATATTTCAGTTAATGAATGTTTGCTGCTTCAGCTAACTGTTGCATTTCAGATTACTGTTCATGTGAGCAGTAGAGATGTCACTGAAACGTGACAGTGTGGCTAAGACTGATTTATCTATATTGTCTTACATTATGTCATTACTTCTGACATCAAACTTTTAAAGAGACACCATATTTGTTTGTTGTCCTTGAACGATTAGTACTTGTTTAGGAAATCCTATTCAGCATCTGTTTCCAAAAACGATACGATTTCAGAGTTGTGTCTCAATAGTGCATTATTTAAAAGCTTGCTCAAGCTACTGGCTGTATGTGGTATATCTTCAACAAAAGCACTGCCGCTTTTCCAATTAAGGTCCAGTGTTTCGAATGTATGCATCTTGCAAATGTATTCTTTGTGCCCCGGCTGCATCAGATGCCAAGATCTAACAAGGCTGCTTAATGAGGAGCTGAGTACACTGCTGTTTTGAAAATCTGACTGTCAGAATAATAATAAAGTATTGTTTAAAAGCATTAGGAAGTGAAGTTCAGGTTCTGGGAAATCTGTGTGCTGGTGTTGTTTCTGCAATTAAATGTTTTCATCTAAACTTATCTGAGCTCCGCTTGCAGCTAGACTTTTCTCTCCAATTTCATACAACTAATATTATGCTATGCCATAAGCATGGTGTATGAGGCTGTGTTCTACATATAATCTACTTTTTTCAACATTTCCTTTAAATCCAATGGAATATTACTATGACTGTGCTTTTTTTCTGGGGAAAAGAAATAACTGTAATATGAAGGATTCAAGGAGAATCTCCATCCCCTACTGGATAT
>NW_010552097.1:0-3693 GCF_000687285.1 Phaethon lepturus
TCTGCAAGCTTGCTGAGGGTGCCCTCAATCTTCCTGTCTATGTCATTGATGAAGATAATAAACAGTACTGGTCCCAGTACAGATCCCTGAGGGACACCACTCATCACCAATCTCCACCTGGACATTGAGTTGTTGACCACTACCCTCTGGGTGCGACCATCCAACCAATTCCTCATCCACCCAACAGTCCACGCATCAAATCCGTATCTCTCCAGTTTAGAGAGAAGGATGTTGTGGGGACCGTGTCAAAGGCCTTACACAAGTCCAGATAGATGACACTGGTAGCTCTTCCCTTGTCTACTGATGTGGTCACTCCATCACAGAAGGCCACTAGGTTTGTCAGGCAGGACTTGCCCTTGGTGAAGCCATGCTGGCTGTCTCGAATCACCTCCCTCATATTGTCTGTATGGTTAAATAAATCAGTTCAGCTGTCTCTGTTCACTTACGAAGCATGTTCAGTAATCAGGTGTATTTGTACATCATCTTCCATTCTACAGCACATTTAATGACTTGGGATTTTGTTTTTATATTTGATCCAAAACACCATTTTCCCAACTATTGCAACAGCAATTCAAAGGGCAAAACAATACCTTGCCAAGCCTTGATTAGGCAGGATGCAAGCACTCCCTCACTCATGTGTAGTCCCCACAAAGCCAAAAACTCCTGTGTTCAATGTCGATGTGTCCCTGAGTAAGCATGCTGCGGGCTCATGGCTTTAATGCCAAAGGCCATTTCCAGGAGGCTTTTTAAAACATCCTCATCCCAAACTATCTTGGCTTGATTCTGCCTCACTTGTGAAACCTGGGAAGATCACAGCATGACTTCATGTGGCAGCAATTCTTTTTTTACCACGCTCAAAGCATAACGCATCAAGAAACAGCTCATGTTTTTTCCAAACTGAGAAGATTTTGTGAGGTTCTTTAAACATTTATTAAACTTGTTAAACCTTTTCCTGGTAAAAGCTTTTCTTTATGGCCACAATGATGAGGTAATAACATCCTTCTGAAGGCAGTTTTTACACCCACCTGCCAATTGACCACCCTTTAGCTCTTTGGATTTGGATTTTTTAAAGAAGCTAAGTCAAACAACTTCTAAACTAATTGGCAGGACTCTCGGAGGACTAAACATGGTGAAATATCTGGTTTACTCCTCACAAGCAACCTGTCTGACTCCATCACAGGTTGGTGGAAAAAAAGTGTGTCAGGACTCATTGTGGTACAACCACCGCTGCGGCATTCATCACTGAACTGAGTTGCATCATGATGTCTTGGCCATTTGGTGAACCTCATCCCAAGCCAGCATGACTTGATGAGGGTTTTTTTTTTTCAAACCCTCACCATAAACTTGATCAAAACCCCACCAAAGATGCTTAAATTTAATCTATGGACTTCAGTGGATTTGAGATCAGCCCATTTTGGTCAGATGACTTAACTCTACCAATAAGTTGCTCAAGCTACCCAGAAAAACCAGCAAAACAAACAACACCCTTTCCCCCAAACCACAATATTTTAGTCTGTTGAAGGTTTCAAAGAAATAATACACATGTGGTTTTAAAGTAACATGGTTTAAAGCAATAAGTGTTTTCCCAGAAATTAGGTTTGTTTTATGGACTGTTGCTCCATATTTTGCAATTTTGAAGAATCTGACGAGGGAAGAGCCTGGGTGCTGAACACATAGCAAAAAAACACTCAGTACCTAAAGAAATTACAAAAATTACCAATTATTTCTTGTACAACCTAGTCAGTATGGAGTAAAGCTGGTTTGTAAAGATTGATATGGGCATCAGCTTGTTCTGAGGCAGTGCTGCTGTTCTCCCTCATGACGCTATCTCATTTAAAATATATTTTTCCCCATATAATTTAAAATACATATTTGAGTCTGAGAAAAAAAAAATTCAATGAAAATAATAGCTCTTCTAAGCAGCAGGATAATAATAGATATTCTAAGCATCATTTGCATGCCAAAACACCAGGAGTCCCCTTCCATGTCCTCCATGGAAATTGTCTCTAATGGTTGTAAGTTGACTTAAAGGTGGCTTCTACTGAACGGAGGTCACCTCTGTGCACATAATGTGAGCAGAATAGCTTGATGGTGTGTCAAAAATACAATGAAGTCTCTCTATCTGAGGCAGGGTTTATCTATATGGGTGGTCAAGCATTGGAACCAGCTGCCCAGGGAGGTGGTGGAGTCACCATTACTGGAAGTGTTCAAAAAACATGTGGATGTGGCACTTCAGGACATGGTTTAGGGGACATGGTGGTGTTGGGTTGATGGTTGGCCTTGATGATCTTAAAGGTCTTTTCCAACCTTAATGATTCTGTGATTCTGTGATTTATATTGGGACACTCAGGAAACACGATCAATCAATTAAATCAATTAACGAAACTATTTATGCAGCTGACAGCAATGGTGAAGTGCAAATGTTGGCCAATATACTTGCAAATTAATAAACTTCCCTCTGAGTTTAAAGTGGTATAAATTGAGCACATGTTTTCAGCATTTTTCTGAATATATTTATGTAGACCAGTACTTTTATAGTACCAACTCATATCTTAATGGCTCTTCAGCTGATGCTCATAGACATATATTGCTTTTAATGCAAAGCCAAGGGCCTTTATAGCAAAAGGATCTGACCTTTATTGTGCTTTTCACTGTGAGCCTCTGGTACATTGCACAGGGATGACTAGAAAGCCTTAGGTAGCTGGAAGTGTCTTACAGCAGTTTAAAACAACCTCTGGGGATAGAGCAAACATATTTACCTTCAACTAGAAATACAGACACTCAGAAATACCTTGGACATAAAAGGGTCCAGGGTTTAGCACCCGCAAACCCAGTCTCTTACGTTAGTCTCTGTTGCTTGAGCTCTCCAAAGGCAAAGCTAAACATGCTCTTTTAACCACACGTTTGGCTCCAAATTACATTATTTAATAGACAGTCAGTGGCAAAACTTAAGCTTTTTCCTCCTCTTTAAATAGCTTGCAAACTCTGAATATTTTGCTCTGCACTTGGAATCCTTTCATCCATCACTGAAGCATGCTTGCTCATTTGTGATTTTGCAACTATCTCATACCCTAGTAAGAAGCATATTTGACCTGATTTATGGCAGAAGTAGGAACTACCCTTAGCCAAAAGGTCATTGATTCCTTTCCCAAAGCTTCTAGCATGCAATAGTCTATTAAATAATCTCCATAATGACCTGGAGGCAGTATCTCTCCATCACAAGACATTTCAAAGGACACTAGCCCATGTGTCTCAAATCCGGTATCACCAAGCAAAAAGAGCACTGATATAGTAGTGCTTTAAGAAATGGCACTTAAGTTTTCAAACAGCATTTCCGACAATTCCTGAGTGGTATTTCATCCATTTTTTTCCAGAGGGTTTTCAAAAATATACTTTATTCTGCAAGACTGTTTACCCTATTTTGTTAAAATTGCATTTTGAAATTCCGTTCAGAATAATTTAAAATAATTTCTGTCTTTGCTTTCCACAGAAAATGTCCAGAAGAAACTGCTTCTGTCTTTCTGTAAGTTCAAAGTCAGGAGCTGCTAGTGTGAGTTTAGACCACATGTGAACACAGGACTTGCTCAATAATCAGATGATGTTTTTGAAAACTCTTTTTTTCCTGTTTGCCTGTTGGAGTCATTTGAAGAAAACTGAGGATAATAGAATCATGGAATAGTTTGAGTTGGAAGG
>NW_010552098.1:0-5442 GCF_000687285.1 Phaethon lepturus
TGCGCCAGCTTGTGCCAACGCAGCGCCCGGGCAGATGGGGCTTAGACACGTTTCTGTGTGGTTCGATAACTCTGCCCGTGCGGTTCTGCTGATCAGCACTACAAGCACGGGCGCCTTCTGCACAGCTCCTCTGCCCTCTCCTTCACAGCCGCTCTGCTCCGCGCTGCCTGTCCTCCCCCGTGCTGCCTCCCACGCGCTGCGCTCCAGCATTGCTTGTCCCAGTGCCCACTGTATGTGTGTCCATCGGCGTAGCCACTTGTGCTGAAAACTTCCTCCACCCACACTGCATGAGCCAAAGGTTTTGGGAAGCACTTGTTCCCATCAAAGAGGGGGAAGAGGAGGGACAACTAGCGTAAACACCCCCCTAAGCCAAAAGTGAAGCAGATCCCATTGGGGTGGGAGTACAGTACTAGCATGGGTGCTGTTCACCATCATCTCATGCTGAGGTGGGTGTCTCGGAGTCTAGCTGCAAGAACATGCCCTAAATAAGCCATACTCAACCCTTGGGAGGCTTGAATATGTCTTATGGTGATGGGTGGTGTTGAAGAACATTTTTTTCTGGAGTCATGGAGCAGCCACGTAATGCACCGAAGAGTCATGTATTAATTTAAGAGACAAGTAATGCGTTCACCCTCCACCCCCATGCCATGGGGCATGGCTGCAACCAATGCCCAGTGAACATCACATGCCCCATCAGGCTGTGGTCATCCCCTGGGAGCACAATTTTTGCTGCTTGGTTGCTGTGGTTGGATTCGCAGCAGCACTAGCAGAGGCCAAAGGTTGGGTCCTGCTGCCACAGTGGCAGGGTTGGACAACCATGCGTCTCTCCTGCCCTTGCGTAGCCTGGAAATACGCACGCCGGGCAGCGCGAAGGAAGCTGGGGCTATGGCCCCTTACCAGCACCGGTAAGCCTACCCCTGAGTGGATCAGCCCTTCTGGTTAAACGGGTCACTGCCCTTCCTCTTTGGGCCTTCCCCATCACCACTGAACGAGACTGCCACCGAGATGAGTCAAACCGTCAGACAACATCTGCACCCTCCGCACGCCCCGTCCATGCGCTTGGATAGTTCAACCGGTGGGCTCAGCCCAGGCAGCGGAAGCAGAGAAGCCCTGGTTGACTGGGGGGGCATCTGGCAACCGAGCCTTTTCGGTGCCCCAAGCGAGTACGTATCCAGTGTGGCTGGGTGGTCTGGTCCATTTCTGACCAGACCCGGGAAGCTAGACAAGGCCTGTGAAGACAGCAGTGAGATAAAGTTTGGCCTTGAACGGATGTACTCTACCAGGTTTTGGGATCTGCTGACCTGGAAAGTCATGTAAGTGCACATCTGAGTACTTGCTCATGAGCTGCTAAATCCTTGCCAGGAACAGATTAGAGGTTGCTCAACTAATTACCCAACCAGTCAATATGTACAGGACAGGAGGAGGAGGAGGCTGTGGTTCATCCCTTCAGTAGCCTGGGGTAAACTCTAATTATCTGTGTCTTGAGACTGAAACTCCCGTATGTGTTGGAGGTCAGAGCCTGACAACCTCCTGCCAGCGCTTCAGCTGGGAGGCTCTGGCCAGGCTTGCACTCCCTCTCCGTTGGGGTCAGATGGACCCCAGCTACCTGGACCTCTATGTCCATATCGGGAAAGCTGGCACATTTGCCCTTTCCTTTCTATAGTTTTCTTCTTTTAAAATATAAACATAAAAAGCATTACTAATGACATAAAAAAACCCACTAGAAGTGGCAAAGCCAAGCATTGAAGAGCTAGAAAAAAGTGCCAGAAATGGGTTTGCCTGGGCAACCTAGCTTCAGCCGTCTCGTGCATATGATCGCCTCCTGCGTTTTGCCCTGGATTGCCACCTCTTCAGCACCCCGCCTGGACCTTGGTCGGAGGGAACGAGGAGCTGGTCAGCTAGGCTGCCTCCTTTCTTAGCAGGGCTGGGAAACTCCTATCCAGTTGGTGAAGCAAGGGACCGCAGAAAGGAAAGAGTCACTCCTGGGTAGACACTTGCTGCCTCCCTGGAGAGCTGGGTCTGTGTCTGCCCCTGCTTCGAAGTTACTCTGTGGGTCGGTGAGCTGCATAAGCACGAGCTTTCACAGGAGCAGCCGCGTCTTCCTCATTTGCCAGAGCTGATTTACAGAAGTGCTAAAAGTTTGCAGCTGCAGTCAGAGACATCAGGAGCTGGGGTTTGGTTAAACGAAGTGCTATGTAGAGCCAAAACCACTGAAAAGTTAGATCCTAGTCGATTCAAACTGTGTGTCCAAATGAATGAGTACTTAGGACTTAAATCTCTCTTCGTCTCTTGTTTGGCAACTGTTAAACAGGGACAACTCCACCCCTGCACCTGAAATAGGCGGCTGAGAAAACAGCTTCACTAATAGCCCTGAAGCACTCACAGCGCTGCAGTGATGAGCACTAGAAAGAGTCCCTGAAGAAATGGAAAAGCAGGATGTGGCAGCAGGCTCTGGCCACAGGACAGCGATGAAGGTAACACAGCCATCCCAGGGAAGAAACCTTTGTGGGTCACGCAGTTATAAAGCACAAGGTGTTACATGGCACGAGGGTGTAAATGCAGGGTGCTTAAGGGGGCTAATTCTGGGTTTTCCATACTTTTGTGTGCTTGACTCACGGCTGTATGTTTGCAGGTTGCGCCGACTAAGGACTGAAAGTGTTGGTGTGATGGGTGTTTGCTCTCTGCTAGGTGGGATGAATTTGGTGGGACTATGCTGGAGTTCTCCTGCCATCTCTTGCACTCGCTCAGCTCAGCTGAGGTGAAATAGCCCTGGTGATGGAGACAAGCCATCCTACCAGCTGGGGAAGCCACCCACGTCGCAGACAGGACCAATATGCGCTGACAGAGCGGGTCGCAGCAGAAGCTTGTCTGGTAGAGAGCGAGGACTTTGTGCAACGCCACCATTCACGTAACATCTCTTATCAGCACCGAATCCCACACAAAAGTCTTCGAACTCCTGTGGGGAATGATAAGTAAATTGTTGCAATTGTCCAAATATCATAAGACATTAATTGCATAAAATGCTCCATGTGAAGCAGAAACAACCTCAGTGGTTTACAGGAGGCTGTAGTTGGTAGCTGCTCTAGGTTGGATTTTTAAATGGCACTATGCACTGAATGGTCATGCAAACAAGACGGGTGAGATGGATGGGGTGAGATGCAGTTCTGAACGTTGCTGCCGTAAGCCTGCAGCAGGTGAGAGGGCTGGAGCAGCAGGTTTACAAGGAAGCTCTAGCAACTGCTGGTGCTGAGGAAGCTGTTTGCGCAGGTGGGACATAAGGGACCTTTCTGGGCTTTGAGGCAAAGGGACTGGCTGCAGTTAAGGCTGAGAAATGCTGCATGTGCTCTCTGGGCTCTGAGGAGCCCATCTTAGTAGCCTTTTAAATTTTTTTTTTCCTTATTCAAACCCTGGGAACTCTAACCCATCCTACAGATGCAAGATTCAACCCAGACCCTTTCAGGGAGACGTTTGTTCCCAGCCCCCTTCGTAGGAAGGGGCTTGTATAACTTTCCTGAACTACCTATCCCAAGGTCTTTCGAACCTCATCTTGCTTCACACCTCAGACCTGAACCTTTCCTGTTGTGCTTCTTACCCTGTGTTGGCTGCACGGAAAACATCTGACCACCCTTTCCATTACAACATACCAAAGACTATTCCTTCCTCCCCACCCACTTCCCATCCCCAAGACTTTTCTTTTCTAGGCTAAATAGACCCAACTTCTTCACTCCTTTGTCTTAGTGTGAGACTTCTGTGTATTTATCCTTTGTATTGTTTTCTTCTGGACTTTTCCACTTCTGGATCTGGGACTCTGAATGTCATCTCCTCTGCCTTGCACCCAGCACCCCAGGCCAATACGCGGCCCCTTTGCGACACCTCCGCGCTGCTGGCGAAGCTTCAGTTTACGGTACCGTGCAACCCCCAGATTTTTCCCTGCCATTCTGCTGCCCAGTCGGTTATTCCCCAGTTCTTCTACCTACATCTCACTTTGCTTTACATTTGCATTTGTTGTTGCTGAACTGCATCTTGCTGCTTTCAAACCATTTCTCTGGCAGTCGAGATCACACAAAGCCCAACCTTCAGAGTCCCTGCAGCCACCCGGTCCCGGAGAGAACAGACTCCCTTCAGCAGTGCCTGCTGTTGTTCAGAAGGGACAAACGCAGAAGTGGATGTCCTCGTCCTTCCCCTAACCACCTCTGGAAATATCCCTGCTCTGTCAAGCTGCCGGTATGGCAGTGACCTGACGCTTGTGAGTTCATCCACTGCCCCTGACAGCGATTTCACAGCTACTGTGATTAAGATCAAGGAACCTAAATGATCCCAGATAGAAAGTCAGGGGATGTTATTCATGGTGTAAATTTAGCCACTTAAATCAAACAGAAAGATTAGGAGGTTGGCTCCTGAGGCTCCCCCTGATAGCAGTGGAGCGGGAGAGCCTGGGGAGGGACAGCAGGATATCAGCTCCCCATGTTGTGCCGGCAGCAGGTGCCCAGGGCAGCACCTGGAGAGCTGTGAGTGGATGCTGGTGGAGCCAGACTAGTGGTTTCTGCTGCTCTGGGTTGGGGGATCGCAGCTCTCTCCGGAGGGACAGCACGGGGCACTGCCTGCGAGGATGCAACATGGGTCCTGTCTAGCACAGGGAAGTGCTTTGAAGGCTCTGCCCACCTTCCTGCCAGGAGACACTGTCTCATTTACATTACGCTTATTCATTGCTCATAAGTGACCAGAATTCATTAGCATCGTAGCCAGCTTGAGGGCGAAGAGTGTGTTTGGGCAGGGAGGGAAGAGAGATGTTCTCTTACTCCCGCTCAGCAAAACCAAGTGTCGAAACCCTCTCCTGTAATGTCGCTCTCTCCTGAGATTTCTCCATCAGCTGTTAATAATAAAAGCCCGTCTCTGGGCAAACCAGGGTGCAGCTCAAAACTTTCCTCCTGTGGATCAAAGAATACCCTTTGCCATGGCCAAATTCTGGCCAGTTTTGTACTGACCATCCAGCTTCTGCCAGGACACCCAGCTTACCTGCACCGCCTCCCGCCAACGCACCCGCTGCCTTCCCGATCGCCTCCCCTCCCTACAGCAGGAGGAAATTCAGCTTATTTGCCCACTAACGGAACAAGGATATTTTTCCCTGAAGAAGGAGCTCCCTCCGTCCTGCCCTGAGAAACAGCAGCCGGTAGAGCAGGGCGGGCCAGGCGGTCTCTGAGACCCGCTCTCCGGCAGAGGAGCATGGGTTTCCTCAGGAGAGCCGGAATCCAGCGGCGTGCTTCCCGGAAAGGGATCGCAGAGGTCAGAGGAAGTGTAGCGATGCAGCCGAGCGAATGGATGCTTCAGTGCTTGCGCTGCCAGCCAGTGCCTTGGGAGGCCTGAACTCAACGCCCCATGAGCCCCTCATCCCACCGGTGCCTTCGGCAGGTGCGCTCCCCGAGGCGGCAGGAGGGGGCCCCG
>NW_010552098.1:5473-7106 GCF_000687285.1 Phaethon lepturus
GGCCGTGCCAGAGGAGCCCTGCCAGCTACAGGGGGGCTGTACCACCAGAAGACGAGGACCCTCAGGGTGGCTCATGCCAAGCAAGCAAACCCTCGCAGCCATGTTCGAAAATGTGGAGGATCCTATCATTTCCCCACAGCACACCGGGACTAAAAATACACTCAAGGCTGTGAAATCTTCAGATAACAAGGCCAAGGGTAGCACATCGGTACCACAAGATGTTTCTAAATAGGGAAATGGGCCAAACAGAGCATTTTTGCTATTGGAGCTAGGCCTGGCGATTTCCCTGAGCCGCCCAGCCCCTAGCCAGCCCCACACGGTTCTTGCTTTTGGCCATGTCTGCCCCTGTGTTGGCTCCATGGGTGACAGAGCTGGGAAGAAATGCCAGCAATGCCCACGCAAATCTGCACCGTGCTCCAAGCACGTGCTCCTCTGCACGTGTGTTTTCTGGGATGCAAACCCGAAGCTGCCAATACTTTTGCCCTAATGACAATTGCATCTCAAGCGCCCTTGCTGATGCCCTACTGCTGAGACTCACTTGCCACTCCTGCTCAAGGCAGGAGAAACTCACCCAAAACACCAATATGCAATGAAAACCAGTAAGTGGGAGCTGGGAATTGCTGCTTTCCACAGGAGTGGCTTACTGTGGATGGGTTCATGCCTGTTTCTGTATCTGTTCCTCATGGCACATGCGAGAACTTAGCTGCTCTGAAGACGTGTGCTCCTGTCTATAGATGGAGAGCCTGTTGGCACGTGGCCCCAGTTCATCCCACCGGCTCTGGTGACATGAGCAGAAAGCAAATGGCTCCTGCGTTGGCACTCCCTGCTCCAGAGCCACTAGTGTGGGGTATCCTGAGAGTGCTCCTGAAGCACTGCTGTCCCAGGAGCTGCTTGCAAGTCTTCATGCAAGCCTACTGAGGCTCGTACTAAGGATGGTAGTCCCACACAGCACAGACCAAGGATGAAACAAGGGGATGTAAAGCAGGTTCTTTTTGCTGTCGTCTGCATGGGCCATGCCCAAGTTGGGTGCTGGCAGAGGGAGAATAGCAAGGAAACAACACCCAGCCATAATGTTCCTGTCCCCCATACTCCTGTCCCACATCTGCTGCTGCCAGCTATGGTGAGAGGAGGCTAGAGGGGAGCAGGCAGGCAGGCAGGACAGTCTCATGTCCTTGGGGGTATAGACAAGCTCATACCATGGTGTGGAGTGAGAATTAGGTCTCAGGTTTATCTTCTGGGTCTGTAGGACCATTACTTCTACAGCACTTTAATTTGTGTGCCAGGGTTGCTATTCCCCTTACAGGCCAGTGGTGAGGTACTAATGAATGTTTAAAAGAGCTGAAGAGTTTTGCCTTATAGAAAATAACAGTCCTACCAAAACTATTCCATACATTCTACAATCCCAAGCCTTTCTTCTTAGGTGGGACTGGTGCTTCGTCGCACACCCGCGAGCCACCCGCACAAGCAGCGTTTACGTGGCACCTGCTGAGGGTAGCCGTCCCCTCCCCGGGACGCGCGTCAATGGTGTCGGGGGCGGCGGGAGGAGGTTGGTGGGCTGTGGGGCGGTGGGTGGCTGCCTGGGAATTTCCCCGCCTGGGCTGGGGTGGCAGAGGCTGCCCGGGGCTGGACCGAC